>NW_026068247.1:104952-206906 GCF_014885135.2 Alexandromys fortis
AAAAAAAAAAGAAAAATGAAAAAAAGAAGAAAAAGAAAGGAGAATGAGTAAGGGAGGGAGGAAAGAGAAAGAAAGGAAAGAAAGAGGAAGGAAGGAAGGCAGGCAGGCAGGCAGGCAGACCCTTCAGTATAGCCTGGAAGGAATAGTGGAGATGCCTAGTTCTGTAGTGCCCCTGAAGCTTACAATTCCAGGGTGTGTGGCTCCTGGAGATCCCTTGGGCTGACTCCCATAAGTGGGGCAGCATGGTGGCATTCCCCTGCATCAGGAGGCCTCGGCCTGCATACTCTCAGCTGGTGCTGTTTGACAAGCACTGCCGGGGAAGCAAAAAGAACACTGTCCAGATAAAAGCGAATTTAAGCAAAAATAAAAAACAAACCCAAGAAACTCAAGTCCTTACTTCATGTAGTCAGACACCCATGAAGTGGCCCAGCAAGCCTCCTGCAACCCTGTATGGACAGTTCACAGCTCTGAGTGCTCACAGGACCAGGCTGGCCTTTTGGCTCTCTGACTCTCCCATGTATGTTTAGGGACAGCCGGTCACAGCACATCTTAGGTGGCCATGTCTGGTGTCTCACGTCCTCCAGCAGATTAGGGCCTCCTAGTGATCCCAGATAGACTGAAGCAGCATCTCTGCCACACCTCAGAGGTCAAGTCAATGTGACCAGAGGTGGGTGTGAGGGACTCAGAGTCTCCAAGCGAAGAGCAGTACAGGACGAGGTGGGGCGAAAAGATAAGGCTCTTCTGTAGTTGGCCGTTTATACAGCTTGGGAAACAAAACCCTGAAGCCCATGGTGATTTCTGCATGGGAGGACCACCTGGAGTTTGTACCCAGAGCTGCCGGCAGGGCAGGGTTGGCAGCTGGTGTCATAGGGAAGAACCCAGTCTTGTGAAAGGTATGCCATTTCTCCAAAGCACTAAAGTTCTGTTTTGGGACCAAAGAAGGGTTTGGATTGAGAATTACACACACACACACAGACACACACACACACGTGCGCACACACACACACATGCACACACACACACACGTACATGCTGAGTCTTGGATGACTCCACCGATAACCTCTTTAATGCCATGGTAGTGTTGACAAGTGATAGAATTAGGAGGTAGGACCTGGATGGAAGAGGTTGGTTGCTAGGGTCACGCCTATGCAGGGGCTACTCTGTGCCCGGCCTCTCCATTTTCCCTGTCTTTGCGTCTTGGCGGATATGAGGCGAGAAGCTGTGCTCTGCCGTGCTCTCCCTCTATGATTCTTGGCTCCACCCCAGCCTCGTAGCAGGAACAACTGGATCAAAATCTCCAAGACTGTAACCAAAATAACGTTTAAGTACTTACCCTCAGATAGTTGGTCACAGTGACAAAAACCTGACATACACAACAGCCCATTGTAGTAGGAGCCTGCAAATCCTGGGCCCCATTGGAAAGGTCAAGCTTAAGGGACATGGCGATAGCTCGGTGCATTTGCCTGGTCACAAACGGACACTGTCCACAAAGAGACTAGCATGTGGTAATTCTTCATGCATCTACTTGACAAGCGTGTACTGAGTGACTACTGTGTGCCAGATACCACCCTCAGAGCAGAGGACATCTGGGATGGAGACAGACTAGTCCCTGTCCCCACAGGCCAGCAAATAAAACAATAGCAGTGTGCGGTGATGGGGGAAGATGGCGGTATGTCGAGGCTATTTGGAATACAGTGGCTGCCAAGAAGGTGACACTGATGTACCTGGAGGGAGAAAGAAGAAACCTGATGTCCTTTCTAGAACCCAGTGGCAAGGCCAAGGATTGGAGACTTTTACCAGTCCTCAGCCACCCCCACCTCAACTCCTGTGGGTCAGTGAAGATCCTGCATTGAGTGAGGGAAATGCCCACCCCCTCCCTACGGGAGATGCTGTGAACCAGTGACTGTGAGAAATGGGAGCTTGGAAGTTGGCAGGAACTCCAAAGTCATGACCACCCGCCCGAGCGTTGAGAGTCTCTGCCTGCAAGATTTAATGGGCCTTTAGCAGCGTGCTGAGAGCATGCTGGAACCAAGTGGCTCTGTGCTGGCAGCTTCCTAATCCAGGATTAGCCCACCATGGGATAGAGCCATGGGTTTACCCTTTGTGTTGATGTCTGCAAGTGAGTTTCAGTGGCCCCTGACTCGTGGGCAGAGGCCTGAGGGGACAGCCTCAGGTGTAGTGTAGTGCTGTGTGGTGTCTGTCTGTCTGTCTGAGCATGCTGAGGTCTCTAGGTCGGCCATAACAGCTCTGAGCAGACACAGAGGCCCAGGTGCTTTGTCTGGGTACAGAAGGTCATTTGCCTCTCAGGAGGGACAGCTACCCTCTGTAGACTAGCTTCAGTAGAGTCATCCGACTTCTCGGGCTGAGGTGACAGAGGGTGAGAAGCAGATGGGTGCTGGCCAATACATGGGCAGTGGAGATGGGAGATGCCTCATGTCTTAGGTCCCATCCCTTAGAATCAGCTTCCCAGCTGGACAGACCAAAGGGGCCCTACAACTCTTTCTTCACAGACTCTGCCGATGGTTATAAAGCAAAGCAAATCAAACCTGCCACCTCCCTTCCAGGAAGAAAACTGTCTCCGTGGGTGACCCTGGTGAGCCCCACAGCGTGGAGCAACTTCTGTCTGCCAGATGTCACATGTCTGCTAGATGTTGTAGCCGGCCCTCAGAGGAGGGAAGATTGGGACCCTGGGTCTGTACCCTCCACTGCCCCTGCCTGTGGCATCCCGGGTTAAATGTGTACACAACCTGTTCAGATATGTTTGCCAAGGTGGCTTCCTAATCAGCTGTCACTTCTCTGATGTTGTCCCACATGGAAGCAGGGTCAAACCTCAGACTTAAAACTGCCTAAATCCCATACTACTAAACAAGCCCTTTTTTAACGGTCTCTGTTTTGAAAATGTGTTGGTTCCAGATCAGCTTCCCAGGAGGAATGTCTGCTACCTTCCTTTTCTTCTTCCCCAGATGGCTTAAGGTCATGGCAAAGCACGTGGGTCTCCTGACACTAGGAAGGAGAGCTTAGGGTCCCTTGTCAGCTCCAGAGGAAATGTCACCTTGCACAGCTAGACAGGCTGAGCACTGCACACCATGAGTGATGCGAGCTTAGACTGTTCTCTCAGGTGCCGTGTTTCATGAAGCTCGGGTCCTGGGACCCCAATTAGGAGCAGTGAGGGATGGAGGAAAGGATAGACACACAGACACGCAGACAGTAAAGCTGAGATCAAGTGGAATCCTGCTAGCTGATCATATTTATTAGGTATGAGGGGGGCGGGGCTGCTAGTCTCTGTAGGAGTCTGTAGGGAACAGTCTCAGGCTGCAAACCTCCCAGAGGGGGGAGCTGCAGTTGCTAGTCTGCACGCACAGATATTCATTGATAAACACTCCTACTTGGGCTGCGGAGGAAAACTTTGTGCTCCCCTGGGGCCTGGTCCACATGGGTGATGACTTTGCTGACACCCCACGGGTCTGAGCTTTGGAGTCCTTGGCATGGCCATGCTCATGTCAACAGACATTCAATCAGGGCTTCCTTGTCGGCTCGCTCCATGGTAGGGTCACAGCTTTTCTCTGTCCCTCAGCTCCAAATGGCCCTGACTGTCAGTCACTCGTTCCTCAGCCCCCAGCAGCCTCCTCTCCTCTCCTCAGCCTCATCAGGAGAGGAAGGTCTCTCTTGCCTGACCTCTGCCCCTGCCCCTTGAGCTCAATCCATGAACTCTGCCCATAGCATGCAAGCAGATTAAAGGGTTAGAAGCTCTTCCCTCGCACCCTTCACTAGGCTGCTTCAAACAGAAAGCAGTCTGTTTGGACTTTTTCATAAGCTTTTCCCCCACTCCCACCCACACTAACCTTGAGTGGGGCTCAAGTCCATCCATTTTACTGTGTAAAAGAGGCCAGAGCCAAAGTGCAATAAGGGGATGGCTTGGTATTCCCACCAGGCTTGGCTACCTTCTCCACTGCATCAGTGGACGGAGTGCATCTAAGTTACTTATTAGAGAAAAAGGGTTCATCGGTCTTCTAAAATGATATTAAATTCACTATTTATGTATGAGCAGATTGGGGGGCACACGTGGGTTCCAGGGATGGAACTCAGGTCATCGTGTTAGGTAATAAGTGACTTCACCAGCTTATGGCTCTTTCTTGAACTAAAATTATTTGTTTGTCTTACCGTTTATATTGCTGTGGAGAGACACCATGATCATGACAAATTCTCATAGAGGAAAATACTTAACCGGAGCTAGCTTCCAGTTTTAGAGGTTTAGTCCATTATCATCATGGCAGGGGACATGGCAGGGTGCAGGCAGACATGGTGCTGGAGAAGGAGCTGAGAGTTCTACATCTTGATCAACAGGCAATAGGAAGTGTGCTGTGTTCCACACTGGGTATAGCTCGAGCATATGAGACATCAAAGCCCACCCCCACAGTGACCTACTTCCTCCAACAAGACCATACCCCCTAATAGTGCTACTCCCTATAGGTCAAGCATTCAAACACATGAGTCTATTGGGGCCATACCTATTCAAACCACCATAGTGTCCTTCCTCTGGTGGTCCTTTCAGCTCTGGCCAATGAGCAAAAAGTGGGAGGAATGTCTCAGTTCTTCAAGGAGCCTTCCGGGGCCCCAGCCTGGATATGTGGGCTTCAGTCTGTATGGGCACCGAGTGTGTTGAGTTCTCTATCATGTACATATGACATGGAACCACAGTAGGCAGCCTGGCAAAAATGAGGGGATCGGGAAAGAGAAGCACACAGGGTCACAGAAGCAGTACGAAAGACAGCTTGACTGGGGACAGCTCTGACTAAGGATGGCAGTCAGACCCAAGCTTCAGGTAAGCTAGCAGACTGATCCTGAAACCATGGTTCATGGACAGGAAGAGCCAGTTTCTGTTTCAGTCCAAAGATAGGAACAAACATCTCTTGATTACAGATAGTACAAGAGCTAGGAGTCCCTCCTGAAACGGAGAGCCCCATGGTGAGGAGCTGGGTGGGCTATGTTTGACAGTCAGGAGTCACGGCTGATTGGAGCAGGCCAGGGACAAACAAGAGACCCCGCTGCCACCATCTGACAGTCAGATGCCTTCTTACCTCTCAGCTGCTCAGGTAGCAGGTGAAAAAAACACACCCATACACACAGGTATGCACACATGCACAAACTCTGGCTGGTGCAAACCCACACAAGAACCCTGGAATGCAGCAGGCTGTGTTGGGCAGCCCCCAGGGAAAACAGTTCTGGGCTTTCAATTTGGTTCTAAGCCCCCAGTATCTTTGAACAAGTTCAAATGGCTGGCAGTGTACCAACTGTGAAAAGCTGCAGGGAGATTCCCACCTTTCCTGATTCCTTTGAAACCTTAAGAGAAGGGGGAGAGGCGATAAGACATCCCTCAGCTTTTGGTGGGCTTTCTCTTTTCGGTTTGATAGCTCTTCCCTGATTGGTCCCATTTTATATCTTATTTGCAAGCATGCACATTCAACCAATCAGAGTTCATCTGGTCCAATATAAGAGTTAACCAAGCTCTGGACAGAGTCTCCTTGCAGCATGTTTTGAAGAAAGAAGACAAGAAGGCTCCAGAGCCCAGCTCCTGGCTTCTGGGTCCTCTGTGGAGACAGAAGGAAGACTGCCCTCGAGATTCAGAGGAGACAGTCCTGTAAGAGGCTTTCATGTCTGAGGGCACCAAAAACCCTCTGGAGCTGCAAGCTTGCTGACAATCTCCAGGCAGTGCCTTCAAGCCTGCCAAGGACAGGGGAGGCCTGTAACCTCTCTTGGTTGGCACCCTGCTGTCACTGAGGGCCTCAGGGTTCCCACTTTCCTATTACAAGAATCTTCTTTAAGCGCCCTCGTTCCCCCCTCTGTCTTTGACCCATTCTTGGAGGCAGGGTGGGACAAGAACCCAAATAAGAGAACCAACTGATCATCACAATCTGGCACTGATGACTGACCAGAGAAACGATTCCACCCAAGTCTCATTTAGTGCGCTGAGTTTAGTGGTGTTCCTTGCAAGAGCATGGGTGACTCAATGACAGCTGAACCACTGAAAAGCCTGACCTGGAAGGGGCGCCCACCCTCAGAATTTGCATCCCTGGAGCTCCCTGCACAACTTTCAGGAAGTTCCCCTGGTGAGTTTCTTCCTCGGAAGTTACTGCTGCTTGTTTGAGCTTGGGAAGGGGCCTCGGGGATATTATAGTTTCACGGAGTCTTAGGAGGCTCCCCTTTCTCTCCAGAAGGTAATGTCACAATGCCAAAGAAGTAAGGCTTAGGATTGTGCCAGCCAGGACCTGTGCATGGGCATAATTCTTAATGATTGCAAAACACAGGCTCAAGTGCATTGACCATTCTCTTGGGCATGTGCCTATGCCCAGCCAAGCAGAGTATCTCCTTGAGGCCAGATTGGTTCAAGCAGATGCAGCTGTCCTAAGGGTGTCTAATAAAATCTCCACTTGGACACCTGCTGACCAAAGGGGCCACTTCCCTACGACGCAGCAGCCACCAGGGACCTGATTTGGGGAAATGTGGAAGACAGGAAGAAAAGGAAAACAAGAAGACAAGAGGAGACGACATGAGGAGGTGCTTATGACCCCACAGATTCATCTGGATCCAGCCAAGAATGAGGTCAAATACTCTTGGACCTTGGTAAAAAGTCAACGAGCTTTCTCACCTACCCCCACCATGTTACAAACAGAAGGGCATCTTTAAGAGACATGCCTGGGTGTCCTTGGGGTGGATTATGAACATCAGGCAAGTCTCCTAGGGACAGGTGGTAGCTTTAGTTACCTGCTAGGGTGGCAGCTTCCCTCCACCTTCCCAGTGTTTGGGAGCTCCTGGGCACTGTCCTTGCAAAGCCCCAGGGCAGTCTAAGAATGAGTACAGGCTCCATCTAGGTACCCTGGGTCTCTCGGAGCCAGTATCTCACCTTTGTCCCCACCTTTGTCCCTGGTCTCCACCAACATTAGCAACACTGGCTGATTGCTACCAGCCTGGGCCACACTGAAGAAACACCCATCCCCAGGGTTTGGGCCATTGTAGCTTGGGTCTAGCATATTGTCTCTGAGAACCTCACTTCAGGAGACCCAGATGCCCATCCAGGTGTGGCCTGTCATCTCATGGATAATCAGAGAGCAAAGCAGCCACCTGCCAGAGATGTAGGCCACACAGCATCCCCAGAAGAGGTAGCTGTGCTATTTTGCAGGTGCCTCCCATCAGCCTCCAGTGATCAGTCCTGTGGCCACCAAGAGTAAACCAAGTCAGCTTCCTGCTCCCCAAGGGCTGGCATCCCCATTCCTCTGCAGGCAGCCTGTCTTCGCTCCTGCCACATACAGGCTTCTCCTAGATCTTCACATTGGCCCTGCTGCCTTGGTCACTCCTGCCTTCCTCAAGCCTCTGGCCTGATTTTCAGCCCAGCTCATTGCTTTGTCCTTTGCTGGAGCCGTGGCTGTTCTGGGACCCAGGAGAGATACAGCAAAACACCCTCTTGATCCAGAGTTGAGGGCTGGCCTTGAGCCTCTGCCACCCAGACCCCTTGACAGACCTGCTCAGAGCCACCACAGCTCTGCCTTCTATAAGATGCATGGCAATCAGACCTTGCTTGCCCTAATCATGCTTGATCACCCCGTGCAGGGGCACTGATTGCTGCTTTGAGAGGTTACCTCGCTCCTGGGTGGCAGGGCTGGAGCCCTTGGCAGCCTAACGAGGGTAATTGAGGCAGAGCTGATTGTGCCAGAAAGTCGGGAGGGCTCAAGAGACATAAACGGGCCATGTCACACCCCAAACAGGACCACATTTGCTAAATCTGGTTCCCAGGCAATTTCATGGTGATTACATTGACACCCCGGCCCCCGCTTTAAAAAAAAAAAAAAAAAAAAAAAACCAACTGAACAGGCTGTCAGGACAGACCAGCTGGGAATGGAGGAGCACCGATTGTGATTTATGGAATGCCACTGGAGTCCAGAAAGGACTGGAATGAGAGAGAAGCAGGCAGGCGTGCTTCAGAGCCCATGGGGACCAGTGTGGCCTGAAACCTCTGCTCCTTGGCCTTGTGCAGTGGATGAAGAGCACAGCAGGCATCAGACAGGAGTCCTAGGTATCAAGACCCTCCTACGGGGGTGGAGCACCTCCAGCGATGGAGAGCTGCCTCCTTCAGTGCTATTGCACCCAACTCCACACAGCATTCTTCCGTGGTGAGAAGGGCAAAGATTGGGCACCTGAACCAAGTCATCCAACCCCATAAAACTGAATGAGTTTGCCCATGGGCTGTCCCACCTTAGGCTCCTTAGTGCAAGGCCATGGTGAAGAGAGACCCCTGGCACTAAGGAAATACTACCAACTCTGTGGGCAACTCAGGAACCCAAGGTCACAGCTCTTCTGGGTCGTCCTGAACCCTGGGACAGAATCTGCATTGTAGGTTATCAGGGCCTCAGGGGTCCTGCCTCACAGATGGATCTGGTCCCAATGAGGATTTCCCATGGTCCTGCCACACAGGCCACCAGGAGGCTCCCCCTGTCCTTGCCTGGGTTCAGATATGAGGGCATGCTGTTCGTGTTTTCAGCTTAGATGAAACTGATGTGGCACACGGGTCTATAAGGTTTTTGGGTGCATTGCCCGTGTGTTTATACCAAGCCCCCAGTCTGGAGCACAGACGTTCCAGAGTGCCTGCTGCCACCTATGAGGTACTGCCCTGAGGATGTGACAAGCTCCTATTTCTGTGGTACCTCTTAGGTCCCTCCCTTGCTAGAATAAGACCCAGAGCCACAAGCTTTAGCAAAAATGTTTAATCTCTCCTTAATGTGTGTTTATTTACAAGTACTAAATCTGAAGAACCGTAAAATAGGAAATAGCCGTATATTTACAATCTGATGGCTGAGCGTGTGGGCTCTGCCGCTTCCTGGTCTACTCAGACCGTCCAAATGACCATTTTTTTGGGTGGGGGGGGGTAAAAGGGAGTGTTCTGTGGCATTAAAGGACAGCTAATCATGGGCTTCACCTTAAAAATAGCTTTCTCTCTCTAAATATATCTACTCTAGCTTGTGTAGCACCGATGTGAGCCACCAGATCCAAACTGGGGGAACTGGAGTAGGGGGTGGCGGTCGGGCCCCTCTGTGCCAACAGAGGGAGCTGGCCTGTGCCTGGAACTCAATGCTGTGCCTCTTGGGGACACATCAAGGCCCTAATCCCTGCTGCCCTCGTCAGCTGTCCAACCATAAGAGGGTGGGCCAGCAGGAGAGCACAGGGCCAGCCCAAGGCATGTGGAAGCCAGGCACCCAGGCTCAGCTTTTAACAGCCTAGGCACTCCTGAGTCTGGGTTCAAAGGGGGAAAACCAGGCAGGAGGTTAGGGCTTTGGGGGACAGAGCCCACGGCAGGACGGCAGTACCAAGAATGTTAGGGCCAGGCTGGCTGGAGCAGTGCTTGGCCACCCCCTTGGGCCTAGGACTACAGAGGTTGGCTCTGAGCATCTACCACCCAGTGCACAATGGACTCCAAACCCAGGCTATATCTAAGCTGGAGTGGAGCCCTTTGCAGGGTGCCACAGAGATGGGTGGATCTTGAACACCAAGGCCAGCAGATGTCAGAGCCCAGTCCAGGAGTGGCAGAGTCCAGTCCAGGGAGGTGAAGCCTGGCCCTGATGGCTGTGCCGAGAAGATGCCTGGCGAGACCAGCTAGGGCAGCTCGCATGTAAACAGATACGCTAAAGTGCTTGCGAACAGATGCCCTGGGGAGGCTGCTCCAGGTGACCTCACCACCCACCTATGACACCCACAGGGGCATGGTGGCCTGGTAGGGTAGAGTGAGGCTGGCCCATTTTAAGGGAGCCTGGGGGCCTTGGGCAGGGGGTAGGGCTGGATAGTGAAGGCGTTGAGCCTAGAAGCTGTGCGTGGTCCAGGCAGAGCTGGAAGAACTAGGGGCTTCTATCTGAAGCCCACATCCAGGGAAGACTTTAGGGGAAATTGAGACTCCCACCCAGGCACAGCCAGGAGGCATCAGAAGGAAGAGAGGGTTATATCCAAGGGAAAAACCCCAGGCAACAGGGGCTACTGAGAAACGTTATATCCAGGTTGGCTAGATTTGGCTCTGACCCCAGTATCAGCCCAAAGAGTGAGCCACAGAGACACCTGACCAGAGCTCAAGGCCTAGGGTACCCAGGCCCCTTGACAACCATGGAGGAGGAGCTCCCTGAGTCCTTGCACCTGCCCCATAGCAACCTAAAGGCGCAGCTCTAATCTGACGTCCAACCTGTCCCATCTGGCTCCCCAGCTTGGAATGTGAGGGAGTACAAGGCTAGCAGCCCATGGACATGGGGTACGTTGTCCCCAGCACTGAGGCTGGGCCTGGCCACATTTAGCTGTCCCTTAAAATCCATTATAATCTTTAGTACCATCGAAAAAGTGAACTTGAAAAGAGGATAGGCCGCTCGCTTGCTTTTCCAATGACTAATTAATTTAAAAAACATTTAAAAAAAAGGGTCTAACCACCTCTAGTATTCAACACTTGCAGTTCGAAAAGATCAACTCAGACTAAACGCTAGCACAGTCATGCAGGTCCACAGCCTCTGTACCCGAAGTTGGGGCACCCGGTAGCTTGGGCAGGGGCTTCTTCCGTCAGAGGCCACATCAGATGGCAGCTCCAGGACCCTTGGCTTTGCTCTCTTCCACCTGGGTTCCTCCTGAATTGCCTTTCTGTGTCTCCTCCCTCAAGTAACTGTACAGCACCCCACTGGGGCTGGGGCCACATATATATATATACATATACATATATATATATATGTACAGGGTCCATTAAAAATGTGTTCTGTTGCTCGTTGTGGGCAAAGGTGGACACAGCTGACCTCCGGTCCCTTGGGTCACTGTCCATGGCCAGCAGGATGGCAGAAGTACCCTGCCCTACCCCTAGGGCAGAATGCAGCAGGATTTCTTGTTCCCTTAAAAAGCAGTACCCAGATGTCCCACTGCGGGGGCCAGGTCACTGCTGAGATGCCGGACTGGAAGCCACTGGGGAGTGTCAGGAGCGGGGAGGTGAGAGGGTGGTGGGACAGCGGTCTGCTACCCTCCTGAGCTCCACGGTGGGCAGAGCAAGGAGCAGGAGCGGGGAATAAATAATGGGAACATGCACTCTGACTGGAGCCCCAGGCCCAGAGGCTCCCAGAGGCACAGCCCTGAGGACAGAGAAGGGTTTGCCTAGCCGTTGTCCGCATGTCACTCAGGAGCGGGGTCTGCAGCCCCTCCATAGGAGGGGAGTAGAGCCTCTCCCCAACAGAAGGACGTGGCACTCCAGCCTTGGCCCGCGCAGAGCACGCGGTGAATCTGAGGGTGGTGGCAAGCACGGGGTGCTGGAGTAGAGGCTAGTGGGACAGCCCCAGGCTGTGGCTCTCTTTGCCCAGCCCTGGGTATCTCACCTCTCCCTCAGACTCTGCCCGCTGGTAGCAGCTGGAGAAGCCAGGAACTGCAAACTGGTCCAGTCCCTTGTCTTGGTGCCCTCCTTCGGGAGGGCCTGGCCTTCTATCTCGGCCCCTCAGAGGCCACCTCTCTCCCAGGAAGGCCACCAGCAGCTCTTGCCAAGCAGCAAATATCCTTGGGCAGAACCAGCCCTGCTTTGCAATCCTTGCCCCAGGGCAGCAAGCCCTAGGCACAGAGGTGGCTCGGCAGGACCCTCACATCCACAGCAATAAAAGTCAACCCTGCACGGCAGGGAGAGGAAGGCGAGGGCCAGGACCCAACTGCAGCCCCCACACCTGGCACTCGGTATAGGTGAGCCAAGGGCTGTCTCCTGGGTCCCCCTTGCTGCCCTCCTGCTCTGCCTCCTGCTGGGTGGTCACTTCTAGGGCTCAGCTGCTCAGGGCCATCGTGTCCACCACCTGCTCCAGTTTGCTCCGAAGCCGCTGCCTTCGTGCCTGCTCATCTTTTTCCAGCGCTACCAGAATCTGTGGAGGACCAGGGTGGGACAGGGTCAGGGTTAGGGCTGACTACCCACACACATGGGCTGAAAGCTCTAGGAAAGCCTGCCTGGGTACCGCAAATGACATTGCTATGCCTAGTGGGGATTTGGGGATCAGTCAAGACCTGACTCTATCAGTTCCTAGCTGTGAAAACATTTCTGATCCCGAGTCCTACAGCATTCCAGGGTGAGCCCCCGAGATCATCACCTTTACCCTTATCCACTATACTAACAGGCTCTGATTCCTGACTACGGCCTCTCCCACCCCACCCCGCCTTCCTGGGCTTGTATAGCAGTGCCCTACTCCCTGCCATCGGTTGTGGCATAGTCACTGCTCTCTCCTGTTGCTGAATTTCTTATGGCCTTAGGTTGTCTTCTTGAGGATCACACCTCTACCTACAGTCATCAGGCTGTACCCCGGTCTATGTGGGAGCCCAGGCTGTGTCCCATCCTATGCTCTCAATCACTACAGCCTATGAGCCCTTCCATGCCTGGTTTGGGGCCTAGAGCCCTTCTGAGCCCATAGGCCCATGGCCTTAGACCTGTCTCTGTGGCTAACCACCTCCAGAAAGGCTACCAGGCTATCCACCTCACTGGCTCAGCCCAGACAGCAGACCTCCCTGCTTCTAGACCTGTAACAATCCATCTAGCTCAGGAACACAGCCAAGTCCAAAGCCTCCACACCCAGGTTACCCAGGCGTGTCTACATCTCCTGTCTGTCCCCGGATGGGCCCTAAGTTTAGCCATGTGGACCCTAGTGATCTTAGCTAGCCAGGTCCACTCTGCCTTAGCCTTGGCACTGTCCACACATGCCCAGTCCTTAGCCATTTGCACCTGTATGCTCTAGCCCAGAGGAGAGACAAGTCACCTCAGAGATGAGCCAGGGACCTATTCCTTGGTAAAGGATAAGGAGCTTCCTAGAAGACCCACTCCAAGTCCGACAACACTGACAGCTTCTGCCTAGCCCCAGAGATACTACCTAGCCCAATAAACTGTTATAGACCCACAGTGGTCCACCCTTAGAAGATACTGTCACCTTAACTCCCCACCCTGCTCCCAGAGACTGTTCTGTGTACTCAACATCTCTGTTCTCCTTATAGTCCCAGAAATAGCTGGGTGGTCAGGTACAGAAGCCAAAGCAAGTATTGGGCTAGTTCTGAGATACAGGTGGAGCCAGGAGTTGGGGTGGGGGTGGGGGCTCACCTCGTCCTTGTACTTGGCGATGTAGGAATAGATCTCATGCAGGGCACTCATGCTGTTGAACTGGCTAAGATGCAGTCGGGACTGCTCTGCTAGGTAGGCGCTCATGTCTTGATCACTGATGGCGGGCATCTTGGCAATGTCAGCATAGTACCTGACAGTAGGTGGCAGGGTCAACATGGGCGGGGTTACAGGGCCTACCCACCCACCAACCTCTGGCCTGAGCCTGCACAACCTCTGCTGGTCACCCACCTTTCAACCCAGCTCTTGTAGTTGGGGATGTCCTTAGCATAGAGCAACTTGTTGGAGGGTGAGTCTTTGCCCAGCTTGTGCTCTGACGTGGAACAGGAGTCCATGAAGGTCTGTGCCACCACGGAGAGACAGGCATCCGTTATGCTGTTCTTGTGGATGTCAAACACAAACTGTGGGTTCTTGATCACGTTCACCCAGAAGCGCAGGGGCAGGCTGTGGACAAGCAGGCCCAAGACTGCTTAGAGGGACCCCTCTGCACCCTACTTTCCTTCTGTACAGCAGGTAGAAGCATGGCCAACCATCCCGTAGGCCTGACCCTGACCTCCAGAGAATGAGTGGATGTCCACATATCCAAGTGGGGCAGGGGAAATCCCTTACCCCACAGGCCAGACAGGACAAGCTGCCCACAACTCCCAGAGCATCATTCCACATGTCTAGCTTACATGCAGGGGGCATTCCTGACATCTGCACACTGGCTTATATCCCTGCTTCTGTGCTCAGCCCCTGCCTGAGGACATCCGTCTTAATACCTACCCTCTATGCCCCACAACACCTTAGACAGCCTTGGTTAAGCACCCAATTATCACACGTGCTGTTCAAACAGAAACTAAATCAAAGTGAAGACTGAGGTTGTTGGTGACCATAGGCATGTGCCAAAAAAGTGGTAATTCCACATGGCTGAGGGAGCTGCTCTAGAGTAACTCTAGAGGATTCCATACAGCAGAGCGATCCTGGCCAGTGCTGCCACACCGCAGTCCCTCCTTTGCTGGTCCCTGACAGGCAGCACTGATGGAGCTGGGGTTTAGGCTCCCACAGTCCTGGAGGGAGGCAGCAGATAAAAGCCAAAAGGAATGGTGAGAGGGAAGAGGAGGGGCACAGGGCTCTGCGCTGAGGCCAGAGCCATCCAGCATAGCATGCTGAGGGACAGGAGACTAGGGAAGCTGATGACCGACTGGACTTAGAGGCCAGAGCACAGCTCCAGGGAATAAGGAGTTGACAAGGTATGGGTATGCTCTGGTGGGAATCCTCTGGTAGGGTAGGGTCCTAGAGGGGAAGGAAGGGTCTGAAGATAGCATACCACCTTACTGGGGAGGAAAGCCAAGGGACCAGTCTTCAGTCTAAGTGGCCTTCCTCTAAACTTGTGAGTTATGGGGGTGAGAAGACCGCACATGGGCAGAGCCAGCAGGGTCAGGGCTGCACATAGAAGCCCATAACTATGCCTGTAGGCCAAAACCAGAGAATATTAAGCGGCAAGAGGCTATGGGGCCCATGGCTAGGCTGCAGGCAGCTAAGGCTGGTTCACAAGCGTAGGTGGTCTATGCTAGGAAAAGGTAGGTCAGGGATGACACAACAGTAGCTATGGGAAGCATAGAAGTGAATCCACTGGAGTCTGGGGTGGCCTCAACTCTTACCTGCTGTATAGAGCTCCACACTTAATGCCACATGACCTCAGAGTGGCCTTTTAGAGCCATCTCTATCCCCAGATGCCAGCATTACACATCAATGAGTAGAGGCTTATGCTAGGAAAATCATTTCCTCTATGCTATCAATTGGCTAGAGCTCACTAAGCTGTTTCTTGTATGGCAGCCCCTCACCCAAGCAATTCCTGTAGACTTAGAGTTGTATGGTTGTGACAGGATGCAGGGCGATCCTGGCACTGTAGGGCCTGGCCCACTCTGCCTTGCCCATGGCAGTCCCATCCCTGGTGCATGCCCATCACCAGTCGCACCAATTGCTCTTCCAGGTATGGCGCACATCAGAGTCATGGATCTGGTGTTTGTCGGCCTGCTCATCCAAGAAGTCAAACATGTACTTGATAGCCAGAGGCAGGGCAGAGCCACGGTGCGCTGTGCTGAAGATGGTCTCAAACAGGTCATCCACGAACTTCTGCAGTGTCCCCTGCAGGGTGAGGTACTGAGCTTCAGAGCTGTCCAGGGCACCAACCTCCTAGATGACCTTGACAGGTCTGCAGGAACTCTGAATTTGGCCTACCTCCATACACCTACCTTGGTGGCCAGCAGCCTTGTCAGGTAGATTTCAGAGACCATCTTGCTGCCACGATCACCCTCGCGTTGGTCCAGGTGGTCATGGTTCTTTACCAGGTGCCACAGTTTTGTGCCACTTTCCAGGTCTGGCGTGATCATGGGTGTTCGTGAGCGTAGGCTGTCGGGGCTACTGGCTGTACGCAGCATGCTCTCTGCAGGAATAGCCTGTCAGCTGGCAGGGCCATTTCCCTTACCCGTGGCCAGACCTGCCCCACCCAAACAGTTTTCCCTCAGATTCTGGGGCCCCAAGCCTCCTTCCAGGTATGTTGGGAATGACCACTGTGGCCACATGAGCAGCATGAGGCTGCCTGGTTAGTCTATGGGGAAAGACGCTGCTTCAGAATTGAAGGGAAGGCCAAGAGTCCAGTGACAGACCACACACTTCCTTTAATCCTGACATCCAACACACTATGGCAGAACATTAGGAAGAAGGCATCCAATCCAGGTCCACCGCCCACCACCTGGCTGCAACCCTGCTAGACCCTCACCGTATCTGCTGAGAGACTTAGTGAAGGTAGAGGAGTTGGAGATGTTGTAGGCAGATGTCTGCTTGGGTACTAGTGCCACCGATGAGCCATCTGTCACCTGTGAGCAGATGTCAAAGATATGAGTTACCAGGGTGCCAAGATGTCCTGCCTAACATGGAGGACCTGAAGACACCCTTCGTTCTGCCCCGGAGGCAAATCATGCCACCACTCTGAGTCTCCATCAAGACAGTTCCAGAGCACATAATCCCTTAGGCATGGCACAGTCCACACCTGGCTGGCCATGTTCCAGTTTAAGGGAAGTTAGTTTTCCCTCAAAAAACTTCCAGAGTTGGGTGGCCTGGTCCCTGGACGGTAGGGTCATTTGATAGTGAGCCAGTGTGTTCAGAGTTGGGTGGCCTGGTCCCTGGACGGTAGGGTCATTTGATAGTGAGCCAGTGTGTTCAGAGTTGGGTGGCCTGGTCCCTGGCCAGTAGGGTCACCTGATAGTGAGCCAGTGTGTTTAGAGTTGGGTGGCCTGGTCCCTGGATGGTAGGGTCACCTGATAGTGAGCCAGTGTGTTCAGCCTCTTCCAGTCGTTGTCAATTTTGGTGGTGACGTCCTCGTCCTGAAGGATGATGCGTGCCATGCGGCCCTGGCGCCACTCTATAGGAAGTAGGGTATTGGAGGTGGCCTTCCTTCCTTCCCTCCCTCCCACCCAAGCTCCTCATTCTGCTGGTACACAGAACGGAGTGGGGAAGCCATGACGGCAGGGAGGGGCTTGCTCTGCACTTGGGGGAAGAGCCTGCATAGAGTAACAAGCTGAGGCCCCTCCATCTACTGAGAGCTCCATTCACTGGCTCAGAGGTGGGACAGTCATGGGCTGGCCCTTCATCTGCTACCTGGATGAGCCTAAGAGGTAGACCTTGTTTCACCCAGATCCAGGTCCAGCCTTTCCAGCCAAGTCTGTCACAGGATCCCCTCTCTCAACTTCCCCCAATGCAAAGGCCTGTCCCCTCAGCCCTGAGAGCCCTGACTTCACAGAGAATATCAAACTCACTGCTTGCCTCTTTTCCTCCATCACTTTACCCTGGCCTGCAGACCCCAGTTTACCCTGTCACCTCCCTTGCAGACTTTCTGTTGGATGCCTTCTGGTAAGCATCCCCTACCAACAGGACAACTGGCACTAGGGGATTGGCTTCTGATTTGAATGCACAGGGACACTTGGCCTGCCACTCACCCAGGTCCATGTCCCCAGCCTTGGGCCGCTGTGAGTAAGGCACACCCTTGTATACAGCATCCAGTAGTTTCTCCTTGACCTGTGTCACGGTGTCGCAGTTCAGCCCCTTCACAGGAACCTCAGGCGCATTCTCATTCTCGGGGTTCACACAGTTCAGGGTCTGTGTGTGAGGAGGGTGGTATGGCAGCCTTAGCCCCACCCCTTGCTTCTGCCAGTCCTGCTCACTCAATTCAGTGTCATTCGAAGGGGAAGACCCAGGACTGGGGGCTCACCAGGGTCTTGTAGTCAATCTGCTGCCGGATGAGCTTGTCCTCACTCAGGGAGTAGCGGGCCTCCCCTGTGATGGCATCGATGGGGCCCTTCTCCATCTGCTGCTTGATGGCGCAGTACAGCATGAAGAGCGGCTCCCCAGCACACTCCTGAAGACGGTGGGGTGTGAGCAGGGCGGGGCCTAGTCAGCCCTCGAAGGGCTACTGAGTTGCTTCCAACAGCTCCATCTCTCCTCTTATGAGGCAAGCCTGTCTCTGAAGCCAACACCGGGTGAGGCAATCTAGTGAGCAACAACCCCAGTGTCCTTGTGACACAGATGTGGAAATCTTTGATAAGGATGAGGTACCAGTTAAGGGCAGGCATGCATGGACAACACGCTCATGGAAGGAAGAGCAAGGCAGGTGGACCCCTGCCCTCGGTGCACACCAGGTGTGATAAGGATCTCCTGGATCTCTAGGGACCCACCTAGATACAAGTCCAGCACCCCACTAACACCCTGCTTCATATGATCATTGACAGAAACACGCTGACTCCTGAGGGGCAAAGGAACCCACAGCCTTATGCCAATAATAAATGGGGGCTACCGGGGTGCCTCTGGACACTTGGTAAGGACCTGGCACTGTCCCTGCCTCCAGCTACCTGTCATCTGGCTCCCCTCACTACAAGTGTGAATCATATCTAGGCCCCACCCCGGAGCCTTTGCCTGTCACTAAACCCCCTTTAGGTTCTCCCAAGTCCTGGATTGAGGCAGGCAGTTTTGAGAGCCACAGCACAGTGTTGGGAGTTAATCACTGCTGAGTGAGCTGAATGAAGGAGAAGCTATCACAGGAAAAGCTCACATCACTCAGCAAGGGGAGGGGAGCAGCTGGCTGGAACTCAGGGTGGTCCCATGGCCCTGAATGCCCACCCCTGACTGCTGGCATCACTCATCACAGTGGCCACTGGGTGGCTGAGAATGCCCAGGCAGGAGGTGGCCCAGGTGGGTCCTTGGCAAGCCCACAGTGACTCTGCTCCTGGACCCAGATGCTCTAGACCCTTGTTAGCATCTGAGGTAATTAAAGAGACAGCTGCTAAGGACCGGCCAGGAGCATAGATCATCCGAGACCTTCCGACAACACTCCTGTCTTTGAAATTATGTTTCATTTGCAAACTTGGCTTCATTAAGTCAGCCAGGGAGGAGGAGGGAGGGGGAGCAGGTTGGGACTCAGAGCCATCAAAGCTGCCTCTTTCGGCAAACACTACCTCATAACATTCCCCAGATTAGATGTCTGCCCTAGGGTTCCTAAGCACAGTAAAAAGAGCAGAGGAGGCAGGCAAGATGCCCGAAGCCTTGAATGTAGACCCACCCAACCCTAATGCATCTGCCCTGGAAAAGCCAGGGCTTCTTGGCAAAACTCTGTCTCAGCCAGGCAGTTCACCAGACCCTGAAGGCAGCCATTCCCCCCTGCCAGCCCACACCATCGCTTTCACCAGGCCTGCCAAGACTGTGAAAGAGCAATCAGAGATGAGAGCCCAGAAAGGAGGTGGGCCCAGAAAGAAGCTGTCCTAAGCCCAAGGCCTTCCTCTCTCTGGCCCTATTTCCCTGTCCCATGACAAGGAGAATGTGGGGCCTCAGCTTCCTCTCAACCCTGTTGAGGTGGAGAGAATGGCCCTTTCATACAGAGAGGCAACAGAGCAGCAGCTTGCCCATCTGCAAGGAAGGCAAGGCAGATCGCTACCTCATGCCTCATGCATCTCTAGCCTAGGAGCTGCAAACAATGGGATGCTGTTATTTAAAACAAGACCAACACAACAACAAACCTACCATATACTAAAGAAAATAACTCTAGAAAACATGCAAATGTTGCTTCAAAGAAGATGAAAGTGGCCGATCAAGCAGGAGGTTTAACTTGCTAATAAATGCCGCTGAAGCAGCTTGCTGTCCGTCCACATGTGCTCATCTATGGTGGAGTCAGTGGCCCCCAGGCCAGGAAAGAGTCCTGGAGTATGCCTGATCACCTATGGTCACTCTGGAAGCCCACCACAGCAGAAAGCTACACCAGAAGCTGGCTGTGTTGGGGAAGAATTCGGATTCTACTAACACCTGCCAAGGGGGCAAATACCATGTGCCAACTTACCTGAAAACGTGGGCCTAGCCCTACCTGGGGTGGGGACTGGAGGGAGTGGAGCATGACACAAAGCACATGGTATGACAGAGAAGAAAGCCCTGAGGAGCAAGGTGCCCCTGCACCAGACCTTACTGGGAAAAGCACTCAGGACGGGTGAGGCTACTCACAGCATGGGAAGCTGAGGCAGGAGGATCACTTAAGCCAGAACTGCAGACCAGAGTGACAAAGCAGCCAGAACGCAAAACAAACATTTGAACAAAACCTGTTCTTCTACCTATGGACATTTGCTTCATTTCAGAAACCTGCCTAGGATGATGCACACTGAATATGGCTGTGACCACCAGAGCCGAGTGCTGCCCCTTTACCCACAGATGTTGTTGACAGTGTAGTGACAGGCAGAGCAAACTACCTGGCTCATGCGTTCTCGTCACCAGTGATCTGTGGGGCAGGGGTTGGGCTCAGACCCTGCCCATTGCAAACTCATAAAGCCTGAGACCGAACCCCCATGCATTTCCTCCCTAGTACAAACTGAGCTGTGTGTGTGGTGCGGTTATGCAGGCCAGAGGCGGACATCCCAGCTGTACAAAGAAACGGTTCATACTTCTCAGAGTGGCTTATGACCTGCACTCAGGAGACTGAGGCACGAAGGACATGAGTTTGAGGCCAGCCTGGGCTATTTAGGGAGGCCTTATCTCAAATAATAAGTCATCTCAGTAAGTAAAGAAACTTGCTGCCAACTCTGACAACAGAGATCACTCCCTGGGACGCCCAGGGTGGAAGGAAAAACCAACTCCTGCATGTTGTCCTCTGACTGCACATACACACAGTGGTATACACTCGCAGAATGAAGAAATAGAAATGCCATTTTAAAAAGTTTAAAAGGTGGTGAATTTTTGAATTACGTGTATTTTAATCCAATAAAACAGTTTTTAAGTCTTAGCATGTTAAAGAGAGACCAGCCGTTGAGCCGTGGAAGGGTGGAGGGACTTGTCTCATGACTGAAAGCAACGGCTCTGGAAGGCTATCAGTATGTGCCACAAGCCTTAGAGGCCAGAGAAGGCAGAACTACGGCAGCAGGAGGGTCTGGTGCCAGCTCAGGGAGGGAGGCACTAAGGGCATCCTCTCGCAGCACCACACAGCAAAGCCTGGTAAGAGGCCTATGTGTGGCTCAGTGGCCACAGACAGAGACGGAACAGGCCTAGGCCAACCTGGGCCTACTCCTGGGGCAGGTCAGTCTCCAGGAGCAAGGCTCCAGCATGGCTGCCTGTGGCCTGGCCTTAGTATGTGGAGTTTCAGTTCCCACTGCCCAGCAAAACCCAGAGCTGAGAGGAAACCCAAAGCTCCCGGCCCAGGGGCTAAGAGTGGACTTGGGGCAGGGTGGCCCACTGTTTCCCTTAAGCTCTGCTTCCTCCCTTTTGTACCCCTCTTCTTGCTGCTCCCTCGGCTGTCGTGTCCCCCACCCCCAACATCATTCCCACATGCCTGAGTGCCCTGTGAGGCCAATGCCCCTCCATGAGGCTGTCCCAGACATATGACAGGCTCAGCTCCCTCTGCCCCACAGTGACAGCTGCAGGGCCAGCTCCACCAGCTTCTAGAGGCAGCTGGCCTCCCCACATTGTAGCAGTCAGCACTCCAGAGCTGGCTCAGGATCTGAGACCCAGTGGGGTAGACTGCACCCGCTCCTTGGTGTGGAAAATGAGGGTCAAACAGGGCCAGCACGCGTCAAGACCCAGCACGGGCACAGCTGCTGGAATGCCTTAGCCTTTGCTCTGCCTTGCTTCTTCTGGTCCACAGAGTCTGCTTTAAAGAGCATGTAAATAACCGTCCACAGGGCAGCAGTGTCAGAGGAGATATGCCCATTAACTATCACGGGGCTGCTGTGCACACAGACTCCCTTCTCCCCAGCTGCCCCTGTGCCTCCAGGTCACTTTGCTGCATCTCTGGTCCTTCAGGCCTCCTGACTCACTCCTCACAACCACTGCTGTCTCTTACTACCATCTCTTACCTACTCCCCCCCCCCAAGCCCCCCGGCATGCAAAGACATCCCACCAGGCAGGGATCATATGCCGATCCTTCTGGGTCAGCCAGTCAGAGATCGGCAGCAGCCTACTAGGAGAGGACTGTCCAGGGACTGGCACCAGTCCATCTCTGCCCAGCTGCGCTGCTGGTTACTGTATCCAGAGTACTGGCCAGGGCTGATTGCACAGGTTATGCTACCTGGGTGACCGATTGTCACCATTTGTGGCATCTATCCCATTGGCCATGAGGTTAGGAGAAACCAGAAAGCTTCTCAAGACTGTATAACGCAGTTCAACCAACCAGCCCACCCTGGCATCTGATGGGCTTTGAGGGCTTTAGGGAGCCAGAAGCCTAGTGTGGACTCACACTCTACCACAGACTGCACACAGAGCTCTTGAGGGCCAGTGTCAGACCCCCAGAAGCCCGTTTAGGTGCAGTCCCCATCCTGAGCCTGGCAGCTCGCTCCAGGCATCAAACAGAGATACAAGCTCATTTCCAAACTCCAGCCTGGGCACTAACTTCAGAGTGTGAATGCCCAACCTACTTCTGGAGGTGGCAAGGGTAAGCACGGGAAATAGGAGCAAGGGATCTGGGTTGCTGGGCTGGGACATTCACACCTGAGCTCTGGCCTTTGTACCATGTGGACATTTGGCTTCTGCCCCATTCCACCCCTGCTCTCCATTCACTGGGCCACCTACCTTGAGGAACTTATACAAAAGGAAGGTGAACCAGTTGGTTAGCATCTTCTCTGCCACCGATTCAGTCCTGCGGGAAGAGCAGCAGATGGGAGAGTGGAGTCACTTCTACCATCCAGCAGGCACAGGTCCCCACAACTCCCATAGTGACCATACCCACAGACCAGGTTTCTGTCATTGTACCTCCGCAACAGCAGTTTGGGATGGTTCTTGCTTTCCAGGTTCTTCTCAATGAGGTCAGAAAGCAACTGCTTAAGCACGCCCGTGGCATACTCCATCTCACCCTGCAGGGCTGTCATGATGAGGGAGGCCACGTTCCCACGGTCACGCATGGAGAAGCTACGCTGGGCCTCCAGTGTACGGATGAAGGTCAACAGGAAGTGCTTCTTGGTCAGCAGCTGTCCGAACAGTGTCAGCGACTTCTCCACATTGGCCTGCACCTGGGGGGCACACGGTCCTGACAGCTAAGGCAGGGAAAAGGCCAGGTTGCCCACACTGCACAGTGGAGCTCGGCACCCAGATCCTCCAAGAGACCCGGGCAGGTGAATTGTAGAAAGTACCACAGAGCCTAGGCATGGAGAGGAACCAGGATCCCAGGCTAATGGGCAGTTAGCTTGGGTGAGACCCGGGGCACTGCCCTATGCCTAGAATCTCCTTTCTGCCTCCTGAAGCACTACAGATACTAGTGTCACCCAGAGGAAGCCACCTGTCCAGAAATCAGGCCCCTGCCTCAGAGCTCAGGGTCCCAATCCTGAGCAGGCATCAAAGTGTGTCTGACCCCATACTCCCTAACCTTTCTCTGGAAGGCCAGAGCAGCCCCCATGCCCTTGGCAGTCCACCGGTCATGCCCTTGGCAGTCCTACCTCCATCGCCTTCAGCACAGGATGGTCCTCAATGCCAGGGAACAGCACTCGCATGGCATAAGTACGGTAGTCAAGGAAGGGTATGCCGGCACCGTCCAGGTCGCTGGTCAGCTCATGGATGTCCGTCTGTAGCTCTGCAAAGGCTGTGGCCAGGTGTGGGGTCAGGGGCAATGTGGGGTAAGGGCAGCATTCCAGAGACTCCCCTTACCCTTCGCTGTTCCAGCCTTCCTGCTGTCTGACTAGGATCACTGGTCCTGACCTTAAGAAACCAACCAATGTACTTTTTTGTGCCTCAGTTTCCCTAGTTTAGGATAAAATTCTCTCAACACCACTATCTCAGCCTCTGCCACCTTCCTGGGACTGAGCCAGAGCCAGTTAGTAGGACAAGATAGGGTCAGTGGTGGTGACTGCCTCAGCAACACCTCCTGCCCCAAGCTTCAGTCTCACCCCCCTGCTGACCTTCCTTGCACTCAAGGGCCACGCGTGACTCCAGGTTGTCCATTTGGAGTTGCAGTCTCTTGAGGGTACGATCAGCATCCCGGGACTTGCGTTTGTAGGCAATGAGCACGGCCACGATGACCAGAAGCAAGAGGCCACCACCCCCACCGATACCCACGATGGCTGGCAGTGTAAGCAGGCTATCCGAGTACACCTGCAGCATCCCAGGCGAGAACTCGAAGCCGCCGGCCCGCACCTGCCAGATGGGATATGCGTGCTCAGAGGGTATCAGTCCCTCAGAGCTTGAGGCCTCTGTCCAGTGGCCCTTAAGGCCCTTAAGCACCTGCCTGTGGGTAACATCTCTCCAGCAGGTGACCTGAATGACTAACATGCCCAGGTAGCTAGTGCATGAGCACTCAGTAGTGGGACATTAGTGAGCGGGACTCACATTGGTGAAGATGGTGAGGGCTGAATGGGGCCTGCATTTGAGCTCAGAGGTAGGATTGCTTTAGTGGGGGCAGGGTTAGTAGGTCAGGAGGTTGGTTCCAGGAGACCACAGCTAGGCTGTGACAGGGATTTTCTGGCTCTCTGCATAAGGCAAGATGGGGAACACACCGTGACTTTGTGCTGCCCTGTGAGATTGGGCGCTTCACACAGCAGCTGGGTCTCAGACACGGTGAGGATACAGGGTGTGGAGCCGATGAGCACCGTGTAGTTGAGCCTGGAATTGCCAGGAGCAGGTGGCAGGAGATTCCGTCCCTGCAGGGAACAGGGTATAGTGAAGGCAGTCCTGGGGCCTGTCCCCTGGCCCCAGCTGCCTATCTCAGCACAGCTTCTGCGGCAGGAGGCCACAGTGGCTGAGACCCACCTTGAGGATGAGTGGGGAGCTGGGCTTCAGCTCCAAGAGCCCAGTAGGGCTGAGCGGCTCCAGTACAGGGTCCGGATAGTAGAGGAATGTGGAGCTGTTGAGTACCAGCAGCGTGCGTACATTGTCCATGATGAAGCCAAGCTCATCTGGCCGCTCTCCCAGTTCTGGTGGGCTGCGCGTTGGGTTGTGTATAGACGGCGCCCGGCACACCATGGTGGTGTCATTGTACACCATGCAGCTCTGGGACATAGGCACCAGGACCTCAGGCCAGCCCTCCCATTGTGGGCCAGCTACCCGATGACAGCCCACCCTGGGAATAGTGGCTCCCTATAAGGATGCTCTAGGCATCAAGGGAACACATGTTCAAGATGTCCACTCTCTGAAGGCTGAGGGCCCGACATGTCAGAGCCCAAGGCTCACCCCTAGCTGACCACTTCGTCCTCAAGGCCTCAGCACAGACAGGTAGGCATGGGGAGGCAGAAGCAGGGGTGTTAGCAGCAGTAGTTCTGGTCTAGGCAGTACCCACATGGATAGGGTGAGGTAGGGGACCAGAGGCATGGGGCATTCACTCACATTCTCCCTCTCAACACCTCCGTACTTGGCCCGGATTCGAGGTTCACGGACGGTAGCCAGATTGGTGCCTGTGACTGTTAGGAGGGTCCCACCACTAAAGGAAGGAGTGAAGAATCAGACAATGTCCTAGGCCTAAAAGTACAAGAGAGACACAGCCTCTTCCTGTGGGACCAGGTGGTTCAAAGCTCAGCCAGAGCACTTCTTGCCAGGATTAACCACTGACTTAGGAAGCTGCCAGACCAAGCCACCATGGAACACCCAGGAGAGGCACTCCCTGACCTACAGCTGGGAATGGGGAGGTGCCCCCAGCTCCACAGTAGGAACAAAGAAGGGCTTCTAGCTCTGCAATGGGAAACAGGGACTGGTTCCTGGCTCCGCAGCAGATCTCCCACCTGTTGATGCTCCACTCGGGGTCAATCCTCAGGATAGTGGGGTCTTCAGTATAGTTGTACTTCACTTCAGGGTTGGAGAGCTGGGCACGGTTGATGTTGATGACAATAGGGGCACTGCCAGGGGTCTGCCCGGGTGGTGTCAGGCAGCGGATCTCTCGTGAATTCCTCCTGGGATGGAATCAGGATGGGTAAGGGCATGGTGAGGCGGCATGTAACACACCAGCAGTTCTTCATGGTGGCTGAGCACTGGCTCCCAGGGAAAAGCATGGGCCTCACTCAGATGGCTACTGGGATGACAGCTATGACCCTAGAGTGGCCACCAGTGTCTAATCCTACCCTGGACCCTGGCTAATCCTACCCTGGACCCTGGCTGGCCTCCCTATCTTGGGTCTTACCTATACTTGGCTTTAGAACCTCCCTCGGGCATGAACTCCATCCTATTTTCCTAATGACACAACCTGTAATGCAGATGGATGAAATGGACCCTGCCTACCACTGGCTATTCAGGAGACCCTGGCCAAGCCTCGAAAGCGTCAGTCAGCCATCTTAGTCCACCCTGCCAGGCTTGGGATAAACACACCTTGCAGATGATAGGCTGTTGTTCAGAAGGTCAGAGACACTAAACTACACACCTGACCCTTTCCACTTGCCAGAACTGCCTTCTCAGACCTCTGTACACAGAGTTCTACCACCACCAAGGGCCTTGAACAAAACAGCCCCTCCTTCCCTCTGCACACACACACCTGGAAAATGCCCTGCCCCTAGCAATAGTACGTTGTCCTGGGGAATGGGGTCACAGGTCACCTTCATTAACAGTCAGCAAGGCAATGCCTGTTCTGAGGCCCTGTCCCTTGGCTGTATTACCTCAGGCTGGAGGCCCCACAGCCGCCAGGCTGCAAACACCAATGATTACCCTGATAACGGGTAATTACCACAGGAAAATATTTAAAGGACCGTTCCATTATCATCTTTAATCTAAAATTATCCACTTCAAGCCTCAAGGCTTTTGTTAAGATGTCTATTTTCTCTATTAAACTTTTAAAAAATACTTTTTATTTTGCTTGCAAGAGAGATGTCTCCCTTCTCCTTAGGAGGGGCTAGGGTGGTGGCAGTAAGTAGTACCCACTGAGGCCAGGCCACACCCCTTCCCACTCTGGAGGCTGGCCCTCTATCTCCATGGCAACCTTTTCTGCCTCTAGGTTTCCATAGAGATCACCCCACCAGGTTTTTCATACCCGTTACCCAGGCAACAGGAGGGGACAGCAGAGCCAGGAAGGAAAGCTCTGTGGCCCCTGACTCCTCTCACCCCGTACCAGGAGAAGGAGCAGGGCCGGCCACCAATGGACACAGCCACATCACTGCCTGCATTCAGATGGCTTCCTTCGATGCCAATCCATGTTCCTCCGGATAGAGGCCCGCGGGAGGGGCTCACGCGGTAGAAGGTTGGTGTCTGCAGGAAGATGATTTGTTGGAGGGAATTCCCTCTTGGGTGCATATCCTAGCATTTGGGTCCCTTACTCTGTGTCCCCAGATAGTCAGACAGCCCAGAGGGCAAGGGTAACCACTCCCTTGTGGCTGGGCTCAGTCTAGGTATGGGCAACAGGAGCTATACTAGACATGAATCCAGGCCGACTTCTGCAGCACCCCTTGACACTTTCTGGGGTAACAAGAAGTAGAGGGCAGCAGGGTGAAGCTTACCACAAAGGTGAAGCGCTTGGGGGACAGGGCTCGGTAGTGGGGGGAACAGTCCCGCACACACACTTCCACCAGGGCGTCATGGGCCCGCAATGTGCTGGCATCTCCGATCTCACAGACAATCCTGTGGGCATGGTGGGGCTCAGCACTGCAGAATGGCTCCCCAGGCCACCCAGGCCCCTCACCACACACTGTAGTCTGCCTTACTGCTCTGCGCTGATGTACTCGCTCTCCACAGGGCTGCACAGCACCTTGCCCACGTGCACTCCTAGCCGCACATCCTCGAATCGCAGGCCCAGATTCTCGCCAGTGATGGTGAGCCTTGTCCCTCCCTGCCGAGGGCCTGTCTCTGGGGACAGCTGCAGGAAGGTAGAGGCTGGGGCGGACACAGCAAGGTCTACCGTGCCAGGTGAGAGGAGGTGGTGGGTGGGTTTACAAGGGTAGGGCTAGGCAGGTATTGGACTGGGTTTCCAGATCCTACCTTGAGAATCTTGGGGTCTGTGCAGCGGCTGCTGCCATGGTGGGCATGCATCCAGGAGGTTGGTGAGTCAGCTGGGCAGTGGTGACGGAGGGAACAGCGACGCTCAGCTACACACCAGCCACACTCAAAGCGTGGGTCTGCCTTGAGGCAGAGGCCACAACTCTGGCGCAGGGCTGGGCACTTGTAGAGGTGGGCTGTGACGGGAAGGCTGGTCAGCATGGTCCATATGCCATCCATTCACCCAGGCCAGCAGCCCTGCTACTCACCCTGTATGTTCTGGGGGTTGTCGATGACAAAGTTGCCATTCCACACAACGGATAGGTTCACAGGCAGGTCACTGATATCATTCCCCTCATAGGAGTACTGTTGGAAGCAGGCATAGTGGTCATGCTTGAGGTAATGGGTCACTACCTCTATGCCACATAGAGGATCAAGGGCGCCTATGGGGGCCCTCACCATCTCTGATGACTACTGAATGGGCCTGCCTACATGCAAGATGAACTAGAACACACACAGCTCTTCTGCCCATCTCTTCACACAGGGCTTCTCTTCTGGCTCCATGGCCCTGCTTCCTCCTACCAAACTCTATCTCCAGCAGCCATGAAGAAACCACACCCATCACCAGCCTCCAGTCCTATCCTCCAAGGCTACCTCAGACACCACTTCCAACACCAGGGCAGTCTTGGCTGAGAGCTTCAGTCAGCCATCTGGGGAAAGCAGGGCTAGCTGGGCCCAAGAGCATCAGGAAAGCTCTGTAAACATCAGTCTTTGTCTACTAAGCAGGTCAGGACTTCTGAGGTGTGAGGTATTTGGGACCCCACAGCCTGAGCACAGATCAAAAGACCACTGTCCTGAGCAAAGATTGCTGCGCCCACTCTACCTAGGTTGCCCTGCGCTTAGGGTAACAGCCTCAAGGGCTGGGCCTAAGCTTAGCTGCCTCCCACTTTCTGCAGCTGATGACCTCGGCTCTTGTCTTGTGTTCGGGCTGAGGCAGGCAGCTTGACGTCTCTGAGGGGTGGCTCAGCAATTCATCACTATTTTATCTGAAGGAATTTAATTGGATCCTATCAAATTCCCTGATACTCTCTCTTCCCTTTAAACACTGCTGAAGGGAAGATAAACGGGGGTCTACAGAGAAGGGGACAGCGGAGATGAAGGGTGGAGAGACACAGGAAGCAGAAGCAAGAGAAAAGGGGTGATAAGAGTCAGAGGGTGTTTGGGAGGGTACAGGTTATGTGAGGAGCCAGTAGGCGAAGGAAGGGAGGTGACCAACAGCATGGGAAATAGGGGCGTGCAGCCTTCCCTGCTGGGCAGAGAGCTGTGCTTCCACTAACCTGCGGCCCATGCTACCCTGGCAGCCGATTTAACCCCAACTACTACCCTGTTTGACCTCTATCAGCTAATGACTGCTGGAACCAGGGTGTGGGACAACAAAAGCCTTGTCAATCATCCTGTGTACACATGCCTTGCCAACCTGATCATAAACCTATTCCAAAAAATTCATTGCCCTCCTGACTATAAGCTTCCTGGGCAGAGGGGAAAATGAAGCCTCAGTAATCAGTGAGGAAAGTTTGAACCTGAGCTTGGGCCCCTGTGCACCAGAAGGGTTTGTTCCATAGAGAACCACAGTCAAACACCAGATTTGCTGAGCTCAGTGACAACTTTGGGAATGTCACTGTGAGGTATGAGTCTTCCACCAAGGGTTTTTCCCTGATACCCAGCAAGGCCACCTGCTGATGTTCAGATAGCTGTGGTGTGGACACGTTCCTTAGTGGTCATTATATCTGGCTATTTCACTAAGGAACTCAGAGCCACCATGAGCCCACTTCCCTACACCACTCATACTCACCCAAGGGCTCAGTGGTAGGCCAGGGAGCCAGCAGAGTCCCCTGACCTTCCCGAGGCACACCTGGCCTCATACATCATTCTGGCCTATTTTCCCTAACAAACCAGGTCTGGGACTGGATGGGCAATAGCCCACTCCAGAGCATGGCACACCCCCACCTTGCCTACCCGCCTGCTGTTCCCTCACCGAGGAGTTCTGGCATTGCAGGCTGGAGCTGTTGAAGCGCAGTGCAGTGACACGGGCCGGGCTGCCTGGGATGTGGAAAAGGCACTCGTACCCTCGCTGGCCTGACTGTGGCTGTGGCAGGTTCCGTGCGGCCAGGGTGATGGGCTTCACCACACCCACTGGCACATAGATGTGGGTAGAAGGCAGGATCTGTGGGCAATCCTGGGGATAGCAAAGGTCTGGCTGAGCTAGGTCTGGTGGCCAGCAAGAAGTGAAAGTTCCACTGTGTCCCAGGCTGTGGTGGCTCACAAAGCCCAGGCTCCTTGTGTCATTTTGTAGCTGAGCACCACAGGAACAGTGGTCTTTAAGTCCTGCTCCCACCAGGCTGTAGCTTCACAGAGGTCAGCCTATTCACCCTGGCCATAACCTAAAACCCCGCTACTCTGGGGCCATAGGTACCCCATCTGGTCCACAGCTGCACAGACCCAAAGCAGGAGCCAAGAATGGAGTACTGGGGTAGTAGGCTCTCAGCTGGGGGTCTGGGAGCATATAAAAATAGCCTGGGCCCTGCAGAAAAACAGGCACCCCCAGGGCCAGGGTTTCAGCAACAATAACTGATGCAACGCCTGGCTTGCTTGCAGCATGGCTGGCAGCAGCCTCAGGAGGAGGTGCCCCATGGGAGCCCGTGGAGCAGCTTTAAATAGGGATGCTGAAAACAGGCCTGATCCCTGGGGGCTGCCTTGGCTCCCAAGGTGGATATAGGCCCAGGATCTGCTCCGCAGGGCCCATAAGGGCCTGAGCTCTGACCCAGCCTCTCACAGTTTGACCCCAGAAGATCTGAAAAGGCTTACCGAGCAAGTCTGTGGCATGCCCCTGTATCCATCCATTGGGCACTAGCCCCAGTTTAGGTGGCAGTCCTGGTGGAGACACTGTGTGCAGGGCCACATAAACACTGCTGCTACCATCAGAGGCACATCTGCTAACTGTAGCCCAAGACTTGGTCTGTGATGGGACCCAGCTGAGAGAACAACCAACTTAGCTCAGCCTGTCCTAGAGCTCCTAACATCCCTGCTGAGCTGGGTTTACCATCCACCTACTAAAACACACCAGGTTGAGTCCAGCATTGCTCACTATCCCCTGAAATACCCTGTGTGAGTACAGCAGACAGAGAGCAGACATGGACCCTGGCCAGATGCTGCTGCCTGCCCATTATCCCAACAATCCCTTCCAGCTATCAATCCCCTGGCCATACCGAGGACGGAAGGCCTCCCTGGTGTAACTTCTCCTCACCTAGACTCCGGTATTCTTTCCAAGCCCAGCAGCATATCTTCTAATTATGAATTCCAAAACTCACAGGCCAGGCTAAGTGGGGCCCTCTGGGGGCACACAGAGTCTAGCTGAATTAATCCTACCAGCCACTTGTACCTCAGGCCCTGCTGATAGGTCATAGATCCCTTTGGATCTATTGGTTCAGGGCCAGGGACCAGCAGCCCTGAAAAGTCTACACCAATTCCTTGTTTCTCAGCACTTCAAGGAGAGACTGGCAGACACCTGGGTAGTGGAGCCAGGGTCCCTGCCTATGGGCTCCTGATTCCACCTTCACTTGAGAATCAACCCAGAAGTAGCCAGAGAAGGGGATGTTTTAGGACTCAGGTCAGGTCCCTAGACATCTGATCCACAGCTGTTTTCCTCATGCAAACAAGTCTGCTTTCCTATTGGGAACTCAGGTTATCCCAGGGTATGGCAAGGGAGAGAAGCCAAGAGTGAGGCCCACCAGGCCACTGGGGAGGTCACATGATGGGTTTCTTGTGGAAGGCCAGTTGCACCTCTCCATTCCTACAGTAAGGTCAGAATGCGGTACTAAGAGGACATCCCAGGTCTCCGGGACTGTCAGCATGAGCTCTGCTGACCAAGCCTCTGCGACGTTCCTTCTAGGGCCAACCACTCCATCCTGGCTGCCCATCTCACTAGCTGCTCAGTAAGCCCTGAGTGAAGCGAGGGCAGCCAGGTGAGCGCCTACAGGTCTCTCTCTAACTCCAGGCCAGTATCTGGGTATACAGAAAAGCACCTGGGGCTAGAAAGTCACAGGAATAAGTGAGCCTGCATGAAGTCCCCCAGAGCCAGAGGCAGGGAGATGGGGGCTGCTGCTTGCCACTGTCTATTCCGGGGTTTCCAAAGACTTTCATTTGCTAAGTCTGTGGTTAAACAACACTCCTGATAATCCAGACAAAGCTGCAAAGAAGAGTGAGCACCCATGGGATCAACCCATTCCCCCAAAGAGCCCTGCCTGACCCCAGCCCTGTGCAGACAAACCAGGTGTCTATGCTTCCCATCCTACTCAGCACACACGGTTTCACTGAGGACCTGAGCAGGTTACCACTCCAGGACGACATTTCCTCTGTTTAATAAAACTTCCTCGAGGTAATGAGCTAGTCAGGGCAGGATCAGAGGAACACCAGAGAAGAAACCTGGGCTACCTTGGCCTCAGGACCAACAGGGTCCCCCGCATTCTACTAGCACTTTGCTTTTTCCAGGGCACTGCGCAGGCCTCTCTGGAAGCGGCCTCAGGCCAACCCTGGCCAGCTCCCAACGCCCCTGGTTTGGCTCCTGCTGCCTACCCTGGATACTATGATCCAGTTCCCTGGATGCCACCTTCCCAGAAAGCCCACCCCACCCCTCCACTGTGTTCCTGGCTCTCACTCACTGTCACTGCCCCTATCCCCATAAGGATCAGAATCCTGCCTTCTACTACTACCTTGTCCTACCAGAATGTTAGGCCAGCAACTAGGGGGAGGGGGAAAGTCCAGAGGAGGGCAGGCTCATGGAGCCCCACTCATACATAATGACCTCCAGCCAAGGTTTCTAGACCAGTCTAGCTGGACTGCAGCCCCCACAGACCCAAGTGGGAGTATTCATGGCCTCTTCCTTCCCATCCCCATGATAGTAAGATGAATGGGTCCTGCTTCAAGTCCTGTCCCCACACCAACATGGACCCTAACCCCTTCCCAGCTTCCCATCCATGCAGGCCTGCATGCCCAAGGTGTCACAGGTTCCAGGAGGAGTGGCCTGCCACGCATACAGTCAGATTCAGCAGCAATTACCGTGTGGAGCTTAAGAAACCAGCACAGCTCTGCTGTTAGCTTCCCTTGCTGTCTGGAAGAGGACTGTCATGAGACCTGCTGGTCAGTGTGCTCCAGCCCAGGCTTCTACAGGGCTCTTAATCTCCAGTCTGTCTCCCAAGGATTACAAAGAACACCCAAGGACACCAGCAAATGTTCACAGTTTGCCCTCAGGCTACGACATTTAGGAAGTTGTTCCCACCTTGGTCACACCTCATAGTGTACAACAGGTATCCTGGCCACCTATGGGAATTGTTGGGTAACACCCTGAGGGTCACTGGTACTTCTGAAGTCTTATCCAGTCTTACCTCAGACACATTGACGCGGCCTTCCAGAAAGGCACAGTCGGCCGCATTGTTGGTGCACACATGACGATATTTGCACCAGTGGCAGGGGAAGGAGCCGTTGACACATGCCAGGCAGCTGCAGGGGGAGAATGGACAGTTAGGTCTAGGGGCGTAGTAGCTTTTATTTCCATCATGGTCCTGGTGTGCTGTTACTCTTTGGAATGCCAGCGCCTTTGCAAAGGCTGTTCCTGGCAGAGAAGATAACCAGACCCTCTGCCTGCTGCACAGGTCTTGCTGAAAATGGTCTTGCCTACTCTGGCTCTCTTCCTCTTCATTAAGCACGGGTCACTGCAGTGACCACTGGCCCTTATGACTGAGAACCAGAACGTGCTTCGAAGACAACAGAAGCACATGCCGCAAGCCCACTCCAATGGGCTCCGGTAGCAAGTGGTTCCCCCAGCTACTCAGAGCCTCAGTCTACCTCCACCTGTCCTATCCAAATCAGCTCCACCTGGACAGGTGCTGCTCAATCTGCATCTCATAATCCTGGGAGTTTGTAAAGACGGCCTTGTGGCCTCTGGAAAACACCTTTTCCCTTCCCTCCAGGATCACCCTACCAGTTCTGGTCAGACTTGCTCCTGAAGACAAACAACTCCAAGGGTGCCTGGCTACAACAGTCTCCTGCTCTGAAGACAACCTACCCTTCCTAGACAAGAGAAGGCCAAAAACAAAAGCAGGACCGAAAAGCCAGCCAATCCCACCTCCCAGGTCAAACCTGTTCAAGTTCTAAAATCCCCACCCTTGCCCTGGCCTTCTAAGGACCCTGTCTTGACCAGTGCCCTGACTAGTGAATGGACTATAGTTTGCCCCCAGCTCCCTTGTACCCGAAGCGAGGTGCTCACAGCCAAGGTGGGAAGCAGCAAACAGAGCTGATTCCATCTAACAGCCAGAAGTCCCAGGACTAGGCAGAAGCCAATGCCTGGCTGTTGTCCTACTGTGCAGCAGCTATAGCCAGGCCAAGTTGGCACTGAGTTGCCATGTCTGAGCTCCACAATGGCCCAGATCATAGTCTCCCTCAGAGGTCCTGGCCCCACTCTGGTGACCAGCGCGGCTTTTCATAGGTCACATCTCACTCTTTGACCAAGTTTCTAAAACAGCTCTCCACAGCCACAGCCTTCCTCCACGCTACCCTCAAGGCCCTGCCCAGCCAGCTCTTCTACTGGCAGGCTGTTTTTGTGGGGACCGCTTATCCTGCCTGCTTGACTGGATGTTAGCCGCAGGAGGGCAGGCCTGCAAAGTATCTGACACAAGACCACAGGCATGGAACTGTAGCAAGGGCACGGTCTGGGGACACTCACGACTGATGAACACTGCAGTTATAGAAGACAAAGTCCACAGATGCGAACTTCTTCCCCGTCTCCTTGGACTTGAGGTAGAGCTTCACAACCCGCTGGTCTCCTGCAGAATACAAAGGCTAAGGTACCAGGGCCATAGACCACAGAGCCAGACACCTATGAAGAGTGCCCAGATGGAAGCCAGCCCATTACACCTCTAGCCTAGGCCCCAGGAAGCTGATATCCCTTCCTCAGGTGGCCAGCAAGGAGTCAGAATACAACTTCCTCATGAAGGCTGGGCTAAGTGGGTTCACTGGGCTATACTTACTTGCCAGGTATTGAGTGACTAACTGGACCACAGCAGGCAGAAAGGTGCTGTGTTTAAACCCCCACCAGGGTTTCATCACACACAGAGCAAATGTCCCCACCTCCACTCTGACCTCTCCTCCTGTGTCTGTACTGCTGAGCAGGAAGTGAATCCACTCACCTTGGCCCTGTGTGATAGGTGCTACTTCCCGGGCAGAGGGTGAGCGGCAGTGGATGCGGCCATCTTCCAGGATGCTCTCAGTTTCTGTGAAGTCCTCAAAGGAGCAGTTGACACCAGCTGAGAGGTCAGGCACATTCCAGGCCTGCAGCACAAGCTGGCGGGTGGCAGAAGGCCTAGGTGAGTGGCTGACTGCCCAGCTTGCTCCACCCACTGCTCCCTCCCAGTCACTTCCAGCAGCCACACTCACCGGCACCTGGGACATGGTGACTGACACATTGCGTGGCTGGACAGTCAACTGCACACACTGCAGCAGGTCAGAGGCGAACCGCTGGGGCTCATCTGCCCGCTCACAGGCATCCTGCCTAGAGCAGCTGTAGGTAGAATGTGCTCAGGTTGGGCCCATAGAAGTTCAGAGTCCCCAGGGCCACCAGAGAGGGGTCACTGGGTTGAGGACATGGCTTCCTCTGCCCCCACCTTATGACATTCCCATCACTTGTCATGGGGTCAAAGGAGCCTCAGGTGGCTCCAGGGCAGCTATGACTATTGAGAGACACACAGACGGTTTCCAGGGCCACCAGGCCAAATGTCACCCACCCCTTCAACCCAGACCTCCCAGACTCACACACTGTGCAGGACACACCAGCCACAGTGGGGGTCCCTAGACCCCAGGCACAGCTCACAGGAAGTATACTGCACACAGCTTTCCACAGGTACCCGCGTCACCTGGAGAGGAGTCATAGTGTGAGGCCTGGCTAGGCCCATCCCAGCCTCCCAGCAGGTCCCTGCAGTCCCCATCCTGTAGGAGCACAGTGTACTCAAAAGTCAGGCTGTGTCACCCTGCCTCAGTTAAGTGGATCCAAGGGAAAACAGATTCAGGACAGGTAGCCAGATGAGGCCTACAGCTGTGACCACTCTGTCTCCCACCTGTCTGGACTCCTTTCTGGTCTGTGCTTCTGAGGGAGAGAGACTTGTCAGTGGAAGAAGACTGGGGCCAGCCCCAGCAGTGCTCAGAGGGGTGGGGCCAGTCCCAGCGGGGCTTAAAGGAGCAGACAGACTCTGGGTCTCCCCAGCTCTCAAGACTCCAGAGGCAGAACCAAGTATGCTCAGAAGAATTGCTGAGAAGCAAGAGCTAGTCAGCAAGCCTGGCATCCTGCCTGCTCCTTCCAACTAGTGCCTGTTATGGGGACACCAGTGTGCATGGAATAGGCACCACACTGGAAGGCTGGGCGCATAAGAACACAGCCTTGAAAAACTAGGCAGGCCAGGTTGGCCATAGCCCCACAAAGAACACAGCTGTAACTCATTATAGACAGCTAGAGTCCGAGTCAGGCAGGCTCAGCCCAGCATCCCAGATCAAGCCTCCAATGGCACCTGTGCTTGGACAGTGCTGCCATTCAGGCACCAATTTCCATGGTTAGAGGTCACAGGGAGAGGACAAGGGCCTTCCTGAGCAGGTCCTAGGGAGTCCGAGGCTACATGGATGGCATGAAGCCCTTACATACACACTTCCTAGAACAGGCCATCACTCATCTGTCTGCTGAGTGACATGTCAGGGTTTATAGCCAATAGGGCACCTCCGGGGAAGAAGCAGCCTCATGACACCAGGCAAGCTATTCCTCAGTTTCCTTATGATGGGGTTCTCTGGTTGAGGATCCCAACCCAGCCACCCTGACAGCCTATGGCTGAGCAGTTAGCAGCACCCACCTGCTTTTCCGTCATAGCATAGAGGTACTGGCGGTTGGGGCTGAGGACGAGGTCACGCAGGATAGGGCTGCCCTCCTGAGCCACCACACTCTCATAAGCCAGGGCTGGCCTGCCACTGGGGTTTGCGAGGTCCACCAGTATCTGTGGTAGCAAGGGTGGTCAGTGAAGCAGGCCAACAATACTCTATCTTAGACCCACCTCACCCTCTAACAAGCGCCTCCCCACAGAGCCCTGCAAGAACCAGTGTTTGGTCAGACTGAGCCAAGGCCGATCCAGCTCACTGTTACTGACCCAGCTCAGCCCAAGGACAAAGAAATAGGACAAGACAACCTGGGCAGGTGGGTGTCTTGGTTCCTCTATTAGTCCAGACACTAAAACTCAGTGGTAGGGTACATGTGGGATACAGTGCCCACCACCAAGCTGCAGGACTTTGGGATTCTTTCATGGATCACCTGAGGTCTGTGAAGGTGAGGTGAGGGGGCACACAGAAACCTGAGGATCAGTGTAGCTGAGGAACAAGACCAGGGGCTCATACACAGGGTGGCCAAGGCTATCCCTGGTGTCTTGGGGTGAGGGACACCCCAGCAAGAAGGTGTTAGGAAGAAGGGCGTCTCACTGGCATGGAAATATAGTTAAGATCCCAAACAAGCCAGGCGCTAATTAGCCTGCTCCTCTCCTGCAGCCTTGGTGCTGCAAGTATTTTTAGTTGCTTTTACCAAACAAATGTATTTAATTAACAGAGAGACCCATGGGGGCTTTCAGGATGGGACTCATGGGGCATGTCTGCCTGCTTCAGCTGGGCCCAGGCACAGTCTCCTGGGCATAGGACTTGCAGTTTGCTTCTACCTTCTATACAGCTAATGCTGCCTAACACCCATGGCTAGCCTTTAACCCTCAGGGTAGGGGGCTGGAGTGAGCCTGGCCTTCTCTGTACCCCACAGAAAGGGGACAGGGCAGACCTGGGGGCAGCAGGGTCAGGCAAAAGCAGCACCCTGTGTAGGCCAGTTCTGTCAGGAGCTGGGCAAGGGACCAGCCAGGGTGGGGCCTTGTGTCTCTGGGCCAAGAGACTGCTGGCTGAGAGAGGGGGGAGGGTCACATTCCTGAGAGCCTGGGCCACCCCCCACATCCGCTCAGCTGCCTCTCCACTAAGACAGGCTTAAGTCAAACCAGGCCCGGAAGAGCAGGGTAAGGGAGGAGGTCCTGGGAGACCTGCTGGGGCTGGGCCCATAGTTGCCCAAACTTGTTCCTAGGCCTGTAAATGGACAAGCAAGAGCAGCTGGCTAAGGTGGTAAGGGGCCACAGCAGCCCAGTGCCCCTGGAGCTGGAGAGGACACTACCCTAACCCAAACCTATAGCCCAGCCATGTCATATGTTAGAGCAGGGGCGGGAATCAGGTCCTTGAGGACTGTGCCAGAGCTGCTCACACTGATGTACTGTGGGCACAGCAGTCATGGCAAGGCTAGACCCACACTGCACAGGCCCAAACTTGGCTTGGCTGTCTCTCAGGTGAAAGGACTCATGTGGGGTGCTGAAGTTCTCCATGGTAGTTTCTCTACCCACGGAAAGGGAAGGAAACACCAGCTCCACCACCCCAACAAAGACAGGTGCCAGGAAACAAGGCTGTGCAGTGTGCAGGGGACTGAGAGCTCCAGACCATGCCCCTCAAGCCTCTAAGACCATAACCAGGACTCTACTCCCCCCACGCTGGGCTTCACCCACCTCCACATCTCAGGAAAATCCTACCCACTTCACTCCCGGCTGACAGCTCTGTACCCAGCATGTCGGGTGCTCTGGACAGGGACCCAGGGAGTTTCTTCTTGCCACACTGACCACCACTGGCAAAGTAAGGCTGGGGACATGACCAGTCCTATCCACCTGCCACCACTCGCCATTACTCTTTCCAGCCTGGGTAGACACTAGCTCTAGACATGCACGGAAGGGACAGGCCAGGGCCAGGGCAGTAAGGAAAGGGCTGCAGGCCACCCAGGCTCAGGAGGCCCTGCCCCCTGCCTGCTGCTTAATTGACTGGAACAGGTGGTCCCAACAGACAGCTGCAGTGGGTGTGTGAGTCCAGCTGTCCATCCACCTGCCCGGCAATGGGCCATATCCACAATCAGGTCCCAGGGATACAGCCCCAGTAGAGGAACTCTGAGGAGGGACCACTCCTAAGTTGGAGGAAGACGGGACATCAGGGGGTTATAGACATGACTGAGCCAAGCCATGCTCAGGCCTGACAGGATCTCTGTACACAGCAGTGTGATGTGGCTATCACGTGTTGCAGTGTCCCTGAGTGCCTGTGTGATAATGGGGCTTATGTTTCGAATATGAAATGTCGTGCGTGTGTTTACTTAGTTCCCAGCTGGTGGACTGTGTAGGAAGTTCATGGGACCTGCTGGAGGTGGGAGTCTTAGTAAAGATGTCAACACTGGAGTGGGCCTTGAGGGTTATAGCCTGGCCCTGCCTGCTGCCATGTCCTGCCCTGCTGTGAAGGACTCTACCCCTCTAAGACAGTGAGCTAAACAAACTCTCCTTTAGGTTGTTTATGTCAGGGTATTTTATCACAGAATTAGGAAACACAAGGCCCTGTGAGAACACGTGTGTGATGGAGTTCCCAAGGTACATGCATGATGGGGTCCCTGTGAGAACACATATGTGATGGAGTTCCCAAGCTACAGGCATGATGGGGTCCCTGTGAGAACATGTGTGTGTGTGGAATTCCCTAAGTGCATACTGATGGGTCCCTGTGTGTACAGTGTGTGATGGAGTTCCTTAAATGCATACATGATGGAGTCTCTGTGTACATGTGGGTGATCAGGCACCTTTGTATACACATGATGAGGTCCCTGTGTATACACATGAAACAGGTTCCTATATGTACACATATGGTGTCCCTGTGATCATATGTGCAATAGGTGTATCTATGACAGGTCTGTGTGTACATACCAGTTGGGACAAGGGTCACGGACACATATGCGATTATGGAATTCCTGTGTGTACATGTGTGATAGGGCCTTGATGTGCATATGAGTGAAGGGGGTCTCAGTGTATACATGTGACACATGTAATGGGGACTCTGTGTATATATGTATGACCTTTGCATATACAAGTATAATGGGGCATTTGCGTGCACAGGCATGTTCTAATCTCTGAAAATAAATATGTATGATATCCCTCTGTACATACATGATGGATCCTTGTGTGAGCATATGGAGAGGAGCCCTGTATACATGTGTAGGAAGGACTGTGCACAAACATGTGATGGGGTCTCAATGGATATGTATGTGATGGGTCCCTGTGTACATGTATATGTAGTCCCTGGATCTATGCATAAAAGAATACACGTGTATGTGTATAATAAAGAACATGTGTACACACGTAGGATGTGGTCCATATGCACATATGTATGATGAGGTTCCTGTATCTATGTTTAATAGGACCTTCATATGTACATGTAGTGGGATTCCCATATACATACATATAGACTCCCCACGTGCACCTGTAGATGGAATCCCCTTGTACGCATGTAATAGGGACTCTGTCTATACATGTGTATGAAGGGGGCCCCATGCACATGCATGTGTAATGGGGTCCCTTATATACATATGCATGATGGGGTTCCCATGTATATACCTATGTAATATGTATATATAGATAAATTTATATGTATATATGCATTTGATGGGGTCCCCATGTGCACTTTTACACATGAACAATGAGGCCCACATGTGCAAACATTAGGGAAATACCTGACTGAAGTAATGGTCCCCAGGTCATGCTGCATCCCACTAAGTTACAGTCACTACAGTATAGCTTCATTAGACTACATTGATAAGAGGTAAACTGAGACTCACACAGAACCTGTGAGAAGAACCAAGCCTTAGACCCAAGACTGCAACTGGGGACATAGTCTACCCAGAAGTTCTGGGGAGGCATCCAGGAGGGCATCCCAGGAGGGCAAAAGCAAGAGCCTCAGAAGGCAGAGTGGGCCCAGGGCCAGGGCATTAGCAGGGCAGCAGAGCCCACGTGCCAATGTCTCAACCCACAGCTGTCCACTCCAGGGCCACCCACCTGGAGACAGCTGGTCTAGCAGCCCTTTGAAAAGCAGCTGGGTAGCTGGCAGAGCACGGGAAGGCACAGGCTGGGGCATCCCAGGCATCCTTACCACCTCCAGCTGTTGCCTTCTTGCTTCTCATACTTTTCCCCAGGCACCAGAATCTTCCATTACTGTCCTCAATAGCCCATTGCTCCCAGAGGCTGTGGAGGAGCCACCTAGCCTCCTTGGACACAGTCTCAAGCAACACCAGCACCTATTCACCCCAGTTTGGTGACACAGGCTTCCCCCACCCTGTCCCTGTGCCTATCAAGCCTCAGGCCTCTGTCCTATCTGTTGAGGGTGAACCTGAAATCTGAGCTGACCAAGGAAAGAAGCCAGGTCAGACTCTGATCTCCCCAATGGACAGAGCACCAACCACGATATGGTAGACCAGGGAACACCCTACCCATGGTTCCCAGAATACCTCAGGAGAGGTCAGAGAGAGTCTTGTTAAATTTGCCACTAGTGGAGAAGGCCAGAGCTCCAGGCTAGCCAGGCTGTTTGCTGGGCTCCAATCACCTCTAAGGCCCTAGCCAACTGCTGCAGGCGGGTGGGCAGGCAGCTGACAGCCTGGCCAGGTCAGCTGTCTGTCCGGTCCAGAGCCAACAATAGGGCCATTATCCAGACCAAGGGCAGGCGGGGTTGCTGAAGAGGATGTCTGGGCCATCCAGGCTGTATGCCAAGGCCGGCACGCGCCCTAGCTGCCCGGAGGCAGGGGGCTGCCCAGTTTTGCCTAACCCAAGAGAGGAGAGGTCCCTTGCTCTGCTCACCCCAAGAAAGCAGCTTGGGCTGACCCTAAAAACTATTCAGCCCTGGCCTCCCTGCTTGTGGGAGTGTACTGAACAAGCAGATCTCACTCTGCAGGACAGGGTCTCGGGGAGAACAGAGCAGGGACAGCAGCCCATGAGCATATTAGCTTCTGCAGACACAACTGCCAAGCCTGTCTTCCATGGGAGGTCGTCATAGGAGGAGGTACATAAGGTCTTTCTTCTAGCCCCTTGCTGGATCCCCACCACTCTCAAAGGGTAAGCAGTGGGATAGCCTAAGAGTAGCGGGCACATGCTGCCCATAACTGAATGACAAAACATGCTCTGAAGGTGCCCACTAGCTATCATCGGACCAGGTGTAGGCAGGGGTTCCAGGAGTTACACCTCTCAAGCCTCTCCCTTCACCACACATAAAAGTGGGGGGCAAGGAGGCTAGAGCTCTAACAGAGGACAGCCGGGGCTGTGAGGACCAGCTGCAGCCTGCTCCTGCACTGACCTCTTCCATGCGGTGGATTGCTCTGGTCCACCACTTCTTAGGACTGTGAGAACTCACGGGTTTATAGTCCTACAGGAGACAGCATCTTACCAGAAGTTGAGGGGAGACTCTGGGCTCGGATTACACTGTTCTCTGCTCATGAAACACTTTCCCGAGGACAGCCCTGGGTTGGGGGCTATTCTGGCCTCCCCTGCCATAGATGAATCCTGACTGCTACCCCGGGGAAAGGCTGCCGAGGGTGGGTACTGACAGCAGGGCACAATGTCAGCTGATTGTTCTAAGGGTGACTGTCATGTGCATCTCAGTGACCTCTTGCCCACTAGGAGCTTATGTGCTTTCAGACTGGAGCTAGTAGTTAGCTAGCACTGATAAAGTCTGTGTCTTGACTCGGCCCCTGGTTGCACGCCTCCTTTAGCACCAGCAAGAGAGTGGTAGTGCTCCCAGGAGTACTTGGGTTCCATAGGGGCAAATCAACTCCAGAAAAGGCAGGCAGCCTGGGCCCCTCTATTCCCTACTCACAACAAGCAGAGGGAGAAATCAGAAATAGGTCCTGCCAAGCAGAGCCATGGGTCTCCCAGAGTGCTTAGAACAAGATATCAGAGGTTGGATGAGAAGATCAAGAAGGAGCCTAGCAGCTCCTCCCAACACAGTCAGAACCTATCCCTCAAAGGTTGGGTCCTTGGAGCAGCATTGCATGAAACACTGCATGCCAAGCAGAGGGCTGCATGCTTGACCTGCATGTGGCCAACACTGTGTAGTTCATGGACCTAGAGCATGCCACAGTTTGGCACTGCGGTCAGGATGAACCTCATAGCAACTGAGCAAAGGACACAAAGGAAATGTACATGACTCAGTCCATTCCCAGCATGACAGCCGCAGGAGGTCAGCCAGGGCGTCCCTGTGATGGCAGAGCCTGGGAGGGGGTCAGAGGAAGGTAATGTGTCCCCCAGGGAGCCTTCGCTGTGGGCACCATTATGGGTGCCTCCAGACACAGGGTCTCAAGCAGGGCTGGGTGCAGAGGCAAAGAGAGCAAGCTGGAGGCATCCAAGGTCAAGGGCTTTTGGTGGCAGGCGGGGCTACTTGTCCCCAGGCTGCTGGGCTGCAGTGGTACAGATTCTACAAACAGCAGAAACAGCTGTAAATGAAGAAGGCCTCTGGCACACTTGAACTGCACAGCAAGCCGTCTGGAGGTTTCACATCTGCTTCAGGCTTCAGATGTGCTGAGCAGAGCTGTGCCCACTTCTCAGAACATCATGTGAAGATACTGATAAACACCCTGGGGAGAACCAGACATCTATGCCTGGATAGATGGGCAGCACAGGATAAAGGGTTAGGTCTTCCAGGCCTGTGAGCACGGGTCTAGCAGGGCACTGAGCCTGCAGCCACACCTCTGTTCCAGAGGCACACAGTAGCAAACAGATAAGAGAATATGATGGTCCTGGATCATAAAGAATACCACTGGCCCTGCCCTTATCTACACCCTAGTCCTGTCTTCCACCTTCTCCAAGCCCCTGGACAGCTCACAGGGAGGTTTAGGCTCATGCAAGTCCAGGAAAGGAAAGAGATTTCAGGAGAGCCAGGGTAGACCTCCTCAATGGCTGGGCCCTAAAGTGGCCCAAGAAGATGAGTGCTCCCTCAGGCCCCTCCTTCAGCCTTGGCACCCCCATTGGTCTGCAATGCCTTTACTCAGCTGTATAATGCCATAGCACGAATCTCTGGCAAAGCACACTAGGTGGCTCATAGAACTTTCTGAAAACATAGGTTAATTCCAACATTAAGCAAACCTTCACACAAAAAAAATAGACATCCAGATTCTTCTGGGGGGGGGGAGGCAGCAAGGGCAGCTACCCCGGCAGAAGAGGCAATATTCTACCTGGCATGCTTACCAGAGGACCTGGCTGAACCTCAGCATGCAGAGTCCCTTGGCCCTGAAGTATAAATGGACAAGGTGACTGGCCTGGGGTACCCCTTTCTTCCCAGCTCAGCAGTAGCCTAGAGCAAGTACTTGGCAGGAGTCCAGAGCCTATTTTCGCAGAGGTACCTGGGTCATCTTGCAGGACCAAACAAGGGCTGCAATTGGGAACTCTGGCCAGAAATGACTCTTTGGAGGCTGTAGGGGGAGCTATTCACAGGACTGGGACTCTGGGGACCCAGGAAGATGCTGGGAGGGGCATTCCAGAGAGATGGCCTTTATGGGGGGGGAGGGTCATGTTGGCAGGCAGGACTCTGGGGAAGAAGGGGGAGGTAGGGGCACCCCAGCCAGCCATGAGCAGCTGAAGTTGGCAGGTCTTAAATTAATCGCTACAATTTTACACAACAACACGTTTGGCAGGGCCTGGCCTAGGGCCAGCCAAGTCTCTGGAGCTCCCTAGATGCTTTTTAAAGCCCTGGAAGTCCCGGGCCTGGGAAAGATAGGAGGGGCCAGCCCAGCCTGCCTGCCCTAGGTCAGGCAATGGCCTGGGGTCCCCAGAGTCCAGGCTCCAACACTCGGGGCTGAGAGTGGGGCCACAGGCACCCCTGTGTACTGTTGGTCAACCAGCAGAGCCAAGACCAGAAGCCTCAGGAGTGGGAGGAGCATGGTTAAAAACAAGAGGGCTCAGGAGGCCACTCTAAAGCCCAGATGCAGGAGGTAGCCGGCAGCCCACAGGCAAAAGGCTAGTACTGGCTTGAACAGGGGACCATAGAAAGTTGCCCATCTGTCAGGGCCATGACCTGGGGAGGTAAAGGCTGTGGGAATCTTGTAGCCTGGAGGTGGCCCAGGCCTCAGACCCAGCAGTGGGAACTACAGGCATTTCCAAGCCAGGGACAACGTAAAGATACTGCAGGGAGGCTACTCCAATCCAAAGGCCACCAAAGCAACTCTGGAAGCAGTCCTGGGGGCCAGCAACTAAGAAAAAGGGGCTCCTCAGAGTCACTAAAGCATAGCCTAAGTCTCAGAGCCCTACTAGGTTCCAGTCATCCTCCAAGGACCCACTGAAGAGGGGAGGGAGGGAGCAAGGGCCCTTGATTCATGTGACAGGACTGCTCTGTGCCTCAGTTTCCCAATCTGTGGAACAGGTGCTGGGATGGCTGCGAGGCTTTGGGTGAGTCAGTCACGAGTACTCAGTGCATGCTCACAGGAAGGGTGCCTGTTAGGCTCTGCAGAAGTGCTGAAAAGAGGGCTTAGAAAGGCTCACACAGCCAGCAGAGAGCGGACAAAACTTCAGAAACACCTCATTTGCACAACATTAGCAACAAAAGATGATCGATAAGACAGGAACACCTGTTGAACTATTTCAGGAAATCCCACGACCGGGACAGGTGGATTGGGTGAAAAGGAGCAGACAGCAGGGGCCCCATGGTGTAATTATATCCACGTCCTGAGTGGCACAGCATGCACCCAGTTCAAACACAGACATCTAAATGAAATGTTGGTTCAACTTTGCGCCCCCTGCCCCTGCAGATGATTCCATATGCCCCAGACAAGGCCCCATCCACTCAAGCGCTGTACTTAGCCATCTGTACCCAGGGATGGGAGGAGCCTAAGTCACAGGCCAGGCTCTGGCAGGCGGGAACAGAGGCCCTTGGCCTGATGAGGACACTGGCTGGGGGCAAAGAACCAGCTCCTCAGTGGGACTGTCCAGTGGCCGTACAAACAGAATCTCAAGGAGGTAACCTGGTCGAGGCAGCAGAGAGGACTTCATTCCTACCTGCCCTCTTGGGCATGGGGATGAGGGGAGGCAGGCGTGAGGAATGGGGGAGGGTTAGCAATTCAACCTCTGACACAGATATCATCACAACAGTGCAGCCTCTGCTCACAGACAGTCTCCAAGGTCCCATAACCGGACTCAGTTCCCTCTCTGTGGGAGCACTGCCAACCAAGACTCAAGGGAACATGTATGCTCTGAGTTTGCCAGTCAGCCGTAACCAAAGGGGCCCCTGGGGCCCAGGAGGCAGGAAGGAGACAGGACTGGAGGGACCTGTTCTCCCAGCCTCACTTGGGTCTGTCTGCCACCCCTAGTCCACAGGACATCAAAAGAGACACTCCCAACCACAGAAGCCCATCTCCAGCTGGGAGGCAGGTACTAGGGAACCCCAAGAGAAGTCTCTAGGTATACTGCACCCCAGCTTCTATGACCATTCTCAACACATATTCACCAACCTCTCTCAGTGGCTTCCCAGTCCCATGTACTTCCTTGAGGCACTTGTAGGTTACAGAAGAGGCCCCAATGGAGCTCAGAGCACACCTACACCACCTGGGAGTCATAATGAACAGGACAGGGCTCCATGGGCAGCAGGGGCCTGGTCTGAGCAATTCAACCACCCACCTCCACTGGCCAAGTACCAGGACTCTAAAGTAGAAAATCCATGGGATTCCTTGCTTACCCTGGAGGCCCCTCAATTATCAGCTCGGATCGCAAGGCCTCAAGACTACCAGCAGCACCCAGCCCAGGATATGGACAGTGAGAATGAAGACTTCCCAGAGATTCCTTAACGGGCAAGGCTGGGATATGGTTTCCACATGCAATGTTAGGGGGCTGAGAGCAGACAGGCCTTCCTGGCACTGGGCCCAGTCTTACCCACGGGCATGCGAGCAGGCAGGCCAGAGGGATGGGGGGTGGTGGTATCAAAAGAGCTCTCAGCTGTTATTTCATCTCTTGGCCCTGCTTGATGGTCCTCTAGGTACCCAGGCAACTCCACCTTTCAGTGTTACTGGAAGCTCCTTCCACCCAGGTGGGACCCTACCCACCCACTGCCCATGCAGTGACAGGCAGACCCACAGCTTCTCCTGAAAGCCCTCCCTGTCTAACTAGTTCTGGAGAGGAAGAGTCTAGAAATCAAACAGGCCAATACACAGAGCCAGCCTCATCCCAAGGCCTGAGCTGGTCCATCAGTCACTCAAGTCACCTGCTCCCTGGACACCAGGCTGTGGTGTGATGGGGGCGGGGCACTCCCCTTGCCCTGCCCTTGGCCTTGCTTTGCTGCACAGTGGGTGGGAGTGGGGCTGGCTGACACAGAGAGTGCTGCTTCAGCAGACACCAGATCTCCCAGGGCTGAAAGTAGAACCCAGTGGGGAGGGGGCCGGCATAGTCCTGCTCAGCCCAACATCGACACAAGCTTCCTCTCCAGTCTCTTGACACCCAAGCCATCCTCCAGGATTTAGACTTCTGTACAATGATCCTGAAAATCTTGTGCAGCAAAACAGAGCCAACCTCAAGCCCTGTCACAAGCCCCTTGGGCCCCCAGATACACAACAGGACAGAAAAAAACAAAAAAACTTCCCATGGGAAGCCCAGAAAGGAGGCCCTTCAGGGGCTCCTGGAGATTTGAGCCCCTCAAGGTCACTGGGCCTGGCACAGAGGCATGCACCCACCCACCTCATGCACAGACCCAGGTCCCCGTCAGAGAAAATCTGCTTATCTCCTTTGGATGGGACCTGTACACACACACACACACTACCCAGGGGTGGCCCCTCCAAGCCCACACAGGCCTGACCTTGCGGATGCGGCCGCTGCGAGTGCCAGCGAAAACCACGGTGCGGCCCTGGTAGTCATAGGCAGCCACAGCAGTCAAGCCATCATCCTTGTCCACAAAAAGGGGTGTGCCCTCGATGGTGACCGTGCCCCCCAGTGGCTGGTTGAAGTCCTGCCCGCAGAAGTCGTCATCGATCTGCAGGGGCTGTAAGAAGTGGCAAGGTAAGCATTTAGCAGCCCTCGGAACCTTCACCTTGAGCACAGCGGGGGACAAGGCTAGAGAAGGGAGGCCTAGGGTGGGAGAAGCCATAGAGCTACCCAGACCCAAACAAGGCCTACAAAATTCTGGAGGAGAAACAGGGTCTGTGAAACAGCCCAGATCCGGTGAATGTGTCCAAAGTGAGAAAAAGACCCAGAGAGAGTGACCCCTGGGAAGGGTGGTGAGCTATAGGGCCCACAAACATGGAACCAGGCCAGCCACTACAGGAATGGTCATGGTGGACAAAGGAAGGGTGGCTTAGAATTGGGGGACAGCCAATAGAATTATTCCTCCAGCAAATCTTACATTTGCACCTTGCATGTAGACAAAGACGATGTTTAAGGCAGGAGGGAGTGGGCACACCCAGAAAGCACAGAGAGGGACCTGCTGTGCTGGCGGCAGGAAGCAATCAATACCTCAAGGTTCCGGAGTTGGTTTAGAGTAGAGGCACAGGAGGGGGGTGGATAGACAGGACAGGAATTTGGGGAGAAGGAAGAGGACAGCTGGTTCTCTTCTGGAGTCTGGCATTAGCTGGGGTAGAGGCCACTGATATAAATGCCAGTGAGGCTGGGGATTCCTGGGAAATAATCAGGGCAGGTCTGAGGCCAGGAGCAGGGTATCCAGAGTACACATGGGGACACAGTGCCTGTCTGAGGAGCCAAGAGAAGAAGGGTGGCTTTACCTCCCCAGCCATGCCCACAGCCACCCTTTGAGGAGGCAGGGACTCTTGCTGCTCCACGCTACTCCAAGTAGCAGCCTGTGGCTCCAGTTCTGAGATGGGAAACCTGCAGCCTCCTGGAGGAAAAGCCGGCTTTGGGGGCAGAGAACAATGGCTGCAGAGCATCCAGCAGGGTAGCTGGGCTGCCTCTACGTCAAGGCCTCTCTCGGAGGGTATCCCATGGTGCATTCAGCATCCAGCATTGGGAACGGTGGGGTTCCAGGAGGAAGGCAGCCTGCCAGGAGGCTATGGGGATTATAAGCTCCACAGAAACAGTGTGTGGGATCCTTGTACTAATAGTATGACCCTGGGTCAGTCAATCTACCTCTTAGCCTTTATAACCTCATCTGTAAAAGGGGAGCAATCTAAAAGTGGTCATCACCATCCAATGTTCCCGAGGGCTTTGGAGCTGTATGGACAGGTGCTATCACCCACTTCCTAAGGCACACAGAGATGTCATGGCTAGGAGCAGACTTTTGGGGCTGGTATGCTGGGTTCAGGTTCTGCCTCAGGGCTGGGGAAAAAGCAGAAAGTAGGCCCAGCATAGAGCAAGGACACCAACGTGTAGCTAAGATGTGACCCCAGGAAGGGTGACAGGAGCCCCCACCCATACTTCCCTACCCCTGCTCACCGAGTTGATGCAGCCCAGCTCCTTGTTGAGCAGCCAAGGCAGTGAAAGCTTGCCCTCACCACGGTAGCATGACTGGATGCGCTCTTTGATTTTCTCCTTAATGGCCCGCAGTGTGAATAGGCACAGCGCCGACTCCTTGGGCGGCTTCACACGGTTCTTCTGGCCCTGTGCGAACACGGTGAACAACACGTCCTCATCCTCAGCAAGGCCCAGCTGCTTGGCCAGGACCTGGCCTGGCCGGCTCAGGTAGGCATCCTGTACCAGGCGGTACTCCACGCCAGCCTGTTCGCAGCCAATGGGAAACTCCACATAAGAGTAGAACTTGGGGTCATCCACACACAGCCGCACAATCTTGGAGGTGAAGAAGTGCTCACCAGCGGCATCAGGCGAGGTAAGTTGCGTGTCCAGCTGCAGGGTGAGGTAGTATACGAACTGCTCGCTGCGGAAACTGTACACATAGTAGATGTCAAAGGCTGGGAACTTGGACAGTGTGTCTGATGGGATCTTGAGCTGAGATGACACAAACTCGTCCTGGTACACGAAACCAAACATGTCAGCATCTTCCTCATTGGCCATGAGCCGGCGACTGGACAATGTGGGGAAGTATTCTGATTTGCCATCGATGGGTGTCCCTACGAAGAGCTTGGCCTGGCCCTGGCCAGGAGTCCCGGCAATAAGTACTCCTGCCATGCTGCTGGCCTCTCGGACACTGGACAGGTAGTGCTCCTTGCGGTGGTGTGGCTCGCCCAGCTTGAAGAGATCATCCAACCTCAGGAACTGGCAGATGCCCTGTGAGGCACTGCCACAGGCCAACAGGCGGTTGGCAGCATAGTCCAGCAGTAGAAGCTTGTTGACGTTGTCTGTGCTGCCCAGGCCATGTGGGCATGACTGGACACTGGGGGGTGGGTAGCATTTCTCGTTGTCTTCTACGGGGCCTGTCACATGGGCCCGAAGTAGGGTCAGGTTCCCTGATAGCTTGTAGATGCGGTTCACTGCGCCAACATATACCTCTCCTGTCTGCTCGTGAACTACCAGGTGGGTGAGGCCCCAGTCATTGGCCACAAAGGTGCGGAAGGCAGGCTGTAGACCCACACCAGCTGGGGGTGAGCTGATGGCCATCCACACACCCCTCAGCAGCAGCAGTAGCAGCAGCAACAGTGGTGTCCGAGGGCTCAGGGTTGGCAGTGGCATGGTGGGCTGGGGCCTCAAGTCAAGGTATTCAGGTCCTGTAGGGGTGAGCATCATGGGACTGGGTTTTCTGGCCCTGGAAAGAACAGGCAAGAGAGGGTATGAGTGTGGTGATGCCCACATGTGCACAGGGCATCCAGGCATGGCCTCCTCATTCTCTGAGTTCTCCACATGAGTGTGTGCTTTAAAGATACCTCCAAAAAGACCTCCGACCACTACCCAGACAGATCAGAACAAAGAAGGCACTTCCGTGTCCTGAGGCATGCAGGCAGCAAGGACAAGCAAGTGTCACAGGGAACACACTACAGCTAGCAGCAGCAAAACAGGATACCTGCCTGGCAGCAGGGTACTCCACTGGAGCCTGAGCCCTGCCACTCCTGACAAGATAAGAATGGGCCCAGGAACACAGAGCATCTTTCAAGGGTCTGGGGTCTACATGACCCTAACGCAGAGCCCGTCCATGCCCTGGGGATCAAGATCTCTCAAGATCCTCAATCTCAAATGAGTGACATGTTTCCTGTATCAGTGTCCCCCACCAAAGCCGAGCAGAGACAAACTATGGTACACACACCCTCCTCCACACAGTGTCAGCTGCCTTGGTGACTCCCAGCACCATTTGGCTCAGGGCAGCCACGTCCCACACTAATAGGCACTCTTTGATGTGTGGACTGCTCCCCTGAGATTCCAAAACAACTCCCAGCACAGCATCCCTACCCACCACCAGAAAGAGTCCCCCGCTCCCCAGTTCCACAGCCACATGGCAATAGTTTCCAAGCTTGGCTTAGGATATTCTGCAGAACCTTCTGTGGGATCTTGACTCTGGCATTGCTCCCTGGTTGACCTTGGCCCAGCATCTTACAAACCTCAAGGCTGGCACTCTAAGGACAAATCTAGAGGCAGCAGCTCCCCCAGAAACCCCACATTTCCCGGCAGAGAGCACGCCCCAGCCCTCAATAGTATCCTCTGCCCACTCCTGCCTGGTTCTTCCACCGTATCTACCCACAGCCAGGACTCCATGAGGCAGTTTGGGCCACTTTTTGGACCCCCACTGCCTTTCAAACCCTGGCACAACACCTCAAATCCAGCTGTGTACTCACATCCCCTGCAAAGTGCCACCTTCCAGGATTAAGTAGTGTTGGTCAAATGTAACGGCCCTAATGGAGACAATACCTTTTCCTCAGTTTCCCTAGCCATCAAAGGGATTGCAACACTTTTTTCCAGGTGGCTAAAACAGTTTGAAGTTCATGTCCTGGTGGACAGATGCCAAACTCTTGAAGACAGCAGGGTCACAGAACCTGTCCTGTGGGCTTGGTGTGTGTGTGTGGGGGGAGTCCTCTTACCCGACTCCTTGGCTGATGTCTGACCATAGAAGTGTTTAGTGTGGCAAGTGGGCAGTCAGCCAGTATACACAGCTTCTTTAGACTCCTACATACTGCACTCCCCAACAGCATCATTCACAGCTGGGGACAACTGAGGCTTAAAGACGGTACCCTCAGCAAGTCCAGGTGTGGAGCTAGCCAGAGGCAGGAAGCTAGTTACAGGTGCTCAGCCCTTAATCTTCCACGTCCTACTCTGCTCTGCCACCAAGGCTGCTCAGGGAAGCCCGAGATGCCTCCAGACCTGCTCATGCAGGCAGTAGGGGCTAGCTTTCAGTTGTCTTGATCCATGGCATAGGTCTGGTTAGTGGCTCTGGCTACTTACTGCTCAAATGTTCTCCCAAAAGGACATAAGCTGGGTGCAAAACCTTTCTCTCCAGAGCCACTGGGCCCAAGCAGATTCAGCAAACACTTGCGGCTGAGAGAACAAGTGAGCCAAGGCACTAGGAGTGGTCAGCCAGGCCTGGGCAAAAGCTACCCTCAGCATCCATCCAGATGGGGAAATTAAGGCTCAGGAAAGCAAAAAGTGTTGACTAAATCCCAGAGCAGATGCAGGGTGGTAGCACCTTGCAGGAAACCTCCCAGCAGGCTATCTTCAGCTGCCTTGTGCCCCAAGACCAGCAGCCACCAGGGGCCTCCAGAGGCAGCCAAGAAGAGAGAACATCCACAAGTCCCCTACCCCCCAAAACCAAAGCAGACTAGAGAGCAGGTTGCTTGCAGACAAAACGGGCCTCGGCTGAGCACTGAGTCCATGTGAACTCCAAAGAAAACATGAATCACTCACCATTTATCAGTTCAAAGCAGGCCTGCAATTACCAGGGGCTGGGCTCTCCCCTCCTCCGGGATAATTATACACGTCTTAATGCAATTACGGGCCCTACTTTTTATATTAAACAGGAGGGACCTGGCTGAAGAAGCTACCATCCAAACTCCAGCCTGGCTCTGGGCCCACTCCCCTGCCTCCCAACAGAAGTTGCTGAGAAGGGATTGGCCTGGGGGGCACAGGGCTGCCGGCCAGGAAAAGAGGGGACTCCAAGCCCACACCTACCACGCACAAAGACTAGCAAGGACGCCTGGGCTACTTTCTCTAGTTTAAAGAGAGGAGACTCAGGACTCCAACAGATCCAAGGTCACACAGCCAGCCCTGTCAGAAAGGTAAAAGCTAGAGCTTCTATAGAGACCCCAGGTAGAAAAAGGAGCCAGGTCCACTGAGAAAACCCTGTGTGCCCACAAAGTAGGGCCTGATACTGGGTGCTGGGCCAGGCTGGGGGAAGGGAACAGACAGGCTCTGGGTTCTGTGAGCTGCCTGGCCAACTTAGACTACAGAAGCCCCCAGAGGGGCCTCTCTATGTGCTCTAGGAGAACCAGGTCCAGGGGATACTGGCGGGGTGGAGGTGTTCTGGAAGAATGGCGTGGAGAACACACCTGCTGGAAATGCTAACAGGGCAGCACGAACAAGTGTGACGCAGACAGGAGGACCACGGTGGTGCTGGGTGTGCGCAGCAGGGACCCAGGGAGAGAGGCCAGGCTTGGAGGTGGGGGCCTCAGTCAGGGGCCACTCTGGAACAGGCCTCCAGTGGAGTGCACTGAGCTGGTATCCTGTCCTCTCCTAAACTGGGATGACACCATGGTTCTTGCTCAGAAACAAAGACCCCAGAGCCCTCACACGGGTACAGCTTGCTCCCTGGGTCCTGATGCTCTGGAGCCATTAGGGTGTGGACAGGCTGGTCTTGCTGTCATTTCACCCAGTGGTTTCCCCCTCAGCAGCCAGAGGACTGCTTTGCCTTGTCACCCTGCCCCACCCTATGGGAGGTCACAGGAGATGGTCTCCAGTGGCCTACTCTCTACCTGGAGGCTTTGGAGTCCTGCTGTCCAGAAAAGGTGCCAGCTTCTGGCCTTCCCTGGGGTCCCATACTCCTGGCCAGAGGTTCCACGGGATGTGGCTTTGTCCACGACATCTTGTCTGGCCCCAAACCCAAGAACATATACCAGCCAACCTTGCACACAGACCTCAAGCCTCCACCCATGCTGTCCTCTGTGCCTGAAGACACCTTGGGTGGGCTCCAAGCTGCCACCTCCCCACTACCTGAGTGCTTAGTCCTGAAGCAGAATCCCTGGTTTGCGCCTCTGCCTAGGGCACAAGCTGAGTGTTTCCCAGACCCACCAGACTCTTGGCCAGCCCAAGGTAGCACCACTATCCCCTCCTGCTCATCCTCAACAAGCAAAGGACTTGGAAAATTGGGGGTGCTCCCGAAGGGCTGGAGACACACAAGATAGTACCACCACCACAGGACTGAAGACCCCCAGGACCTGCTGGAGGGGGTAGGCAGCACCAGGGGACAGTGAGCCAGAGGTAGGAGCCTGGCTGAGGGGCAGAGGCTCAGTTCCTTCCCATCCCCCCAACACACCCCTTTCTTTCAAGGGGCGTGGCCCCAGCACCCCACAGATGAGCCTGAGACAGCTCCTGGCACCTAGTAGCCCCTCAGAAGCCTTCTCATCCCCTTCGGGGCTGCACCTGGGGTCTCTGCAGACAGAAGGGCCTCCCTGGAGTCTACGCTCGCCCTTCACCGCTGCAGTCAGAGTAAGCCCACCACCGCCACCGTCCTCGCCACACACCAGGCCTGGGACCGTCCAGGAAGCAAGGGGCGAAGCCTCCACAGAAGGAATGACCCCGTGGAGGCCCTGCGCAGGGGGAGGCCGAGGAGGCCCGAGCCGGCGGCCTCTCCGGTGGCACCGCACCGCCCCTTGCAGCCGCCGGGTGGAGGGCCTGCGGGCCGGGGATGGCCGCGGAGCCCACTCGCGCGCCGGGGCCGGAGGGGGCGGGAGTCCCCACGAATCCTTGCAACTTCCACCCCATGGCCCGAGGCCGGCCCAGGGCGCAGCCTGGGACCTCCCCAAATCCCGCGGCCCTGCCCGGGCCTGCCCAGCGCGGCGCTCGCCTGCGGCCCACGTCCCCACCCGCGGCCCGGTCCGACCCGGCGCTAAACGGGCCGACATGGGCACCCGCAGGGCCCTCCTCGCGGGTACACTGCAAACTTTCTATTCTGCCTGAAGGAGGGGGCCGCGACTGCGACCATAGACATTGCGCCGCCCGGATCGCAGGGGCCCTTACGCGATGCGACCCGCCGGGACGCGGCAGCCTTTCGCGGAGACCGCGCCCGGACACACGCGGGCGCCCGGCCGGAGCCGCAGGACACGCCAGCCGCGGACACGCGCGCCGCAGTCCCCGCGCACACCCCCTGGCCACCGCCAGCGCCCCCCACGGCCACTCGGGACCCCGGGCCGCGATGAGGCTCCCGCTGCCCGCGGGGAAAGTTGCGCCCCGACTCACCCGACAACCCCGGGCGCGCCCCGCCGCCGGCCATCGCCGCGCCCTGCTGCTTGCCCCTCCGCGGGGCCGCCCACACCGCGCAGGCCGCCGAGGCCGCTGCGCCCGGGCTCCGCTCCGCTGCGTGGCTGCGTCGCCGCTGCCCAGCATGAATGGGGCGCTGAGCGCCGCGCGGCTGCGGACCGGCCTCGCTCTCGCCGCCCCGCGGAGCGCTGTGCCGCGCGCATGCGCCAACCGAAGCCGGGGGGCGGGGCCGGGAGGCGGGGCGGGACCCCCGATGTCCTGCAGGGGGCGCTCGGCCCCGCGCCGACAGCGCGCGCATCGGGCCCCACCGCTTGCCTTCAAAGGGCGATGTCACCTCAGCCTTAAAACTCTGGGTTGGTGTGTGTTTGGTGGGGGGTGCAGGAGGTGATTGGGTTAGTCCCAGGACTTGGTGTACTCTATAACGAGCACGGGCTGGAAGCCGAGCTTTTGTCCACCAGAGGGTAAACTGAGGCTGGAGGAAGCACTTGCCCTCATCTTGGCCTGTGCGCCCAATCTGTTAGGTGGGACGGGCACTGCACCTCGCAGGCCCCAGGCGGTGGCGAGTGCCAAGATAACCAAGCTCAGGGATGACTGACCAGTCCGGTATGCGGTCCTGTAGCGGGGCGTGTTAAGACCACCCCAGCAGGAGAGAGACAGTGCCAGGAGGACCGTGGGCGCGGGGCTGGCCTGCAGAGCTGGGTGCGCCGGGTCTTGGGCGCAAAGAGAACCTTTCTCTCTCGGGAAGGCAATCCGGTGCAAGGCAGCCGGACCAAAGCAAGGCAGGCAGCCGCGCGCGCAGCACGGAACAGAGCAACCACAAAAGGTGGTCGTGGAGGGGAAGCGCTGGCTGGGCACAGCCTGGGGGACTCAGTGCACTTACCCGGTAAGGACCGTTGTCCCTACTTCTTTCGCTCCCAGGCAGCCATCGCCCTCTTTCCATGTGCTCATCCTTGCCTGGCTTTTCTCTGGGTGTGACCATTTATATTTGTCCCCCTGAATGACATATTCTTTTGTGTGGCTTATTTGGGATGCTATACAAATGGGGTCCCACTATCCTCTCTGAGAGGAAAGAAGGGGCTCTAGGACAGTCTTTGCTCTCACTGTGTGGTGCAGGCCACCCTGGACAGTTAACCCTCCTCTCTGTTGATGCCTTAGGATTCCCCACCTTGGAGAGCAGGGCCATAGGTAGGTGTGTGTTTAGCTTCAGCAGACACTGCAAACTGGTTTTCCTCAGTGAAGTCCCACCCCTCCGCATGGTGGAGAACTGTCAGCAACAGTGGGAAAGGCTGTGCTTTGACTTTGCCAGGCTGAGGGGGAGATGGCTCTCCATGCCCCTGAATAGTGGCGAGGCTCTTCTCTCACACTTGCTGTCTGATCTCACAGGCACTCCACGCTGAAGGTACAAATCTCCGCTGTGCTGTACGGATGAGTAGACTGAGACTGCTTAGTCCACATGATCTGCCCAAGCTCCCTAGCTGGTTGGTAGCAGAGCCTGGAGCCCAGCCCAGAGGTCCAGCTCAACCCATGGGCTTCCCAGCTGCACACCTGGTCCAGAGCTGACATGGCTGCTTTTTATGTTTGACTGTGCTGTCCACTCCACAGCTTTACCTGCCTCACAGACTCCATAGCTTACCTGCAGCACTTTGGGGAGGAAACAATGTGAAGGCCACTGCCAACCTGGGGATGTGCTCATCCAGTTGTTTCCCAAGTTGCCTCTGCTCCTTGGCTCGAGAGGCTGGCTGCCTCTGCCCACACCTGCCTGGTCTCCTTTGCAGACCTGTCTTCCAAAGTTCCACTTGGCAGGCACTCAAGGCTTTTTCCCTTTTGCCATCAGCAATGCCCATGAAAACACTGGCTTCTGCTTGGAGGAAGGTCCTCATCTCTAGCTTCTCTGAGAAAGCTGGGGCTGCGTGTGGTCAAAACTCAGCTCGGGGCTATCTTGGAATTCATCTGTACCTGTCTCCCCAAAGTACAACCATAAACTCTGGTGCCATTCACCAGCCCCTCTAGCCTGCATTTCCCAACCCTGAGGATTCTTCCAGGAACTTTACTACAGGCTGCTCTTAAATCCTTGTCTCCAATGTCTTTTCCACCCCTTCTCAGCAACATCTGTCTATTCACTAACGAACATCACGAACTTTGGAAATCAACTGTTTTACCCTGTTGGAACCTTCAGGAGTCCCTATCTCATGTCAAATAATGTCATACACAGCCACCCGGTTCAGGTGATGGGAGGCCTGAGTATGACAGAGAAAACTATATGGGACAGGGTTTGAGGTGTGGTGAAGGTGGGTGGAGAGAGAAGACTGAGTGGTAAGAGGGCTGGGTGCTCAATCACGAAGACTGAGTTCAGATCCCAGTACCCAAGTGAGGCATCTCCCAAGAAAGCTTTCTTAAACAGGAGTCTAAGACAAAGAAAGAATTAAAGTATGGATCGATTTGGCTACATTAAAATGAATATTTTCTGTTCACTCTAAAGGAAGCAATACAGGGACAAGTCAGGATCTCAAAAACCTCTTACAGTACCATACAAATGACAATGGATATGTATCCAGAATATACGGGTCAAAGAATCAGATCACCTCTACATGCCCTTTTCTCGATAAAAAATGGCAAGGGGCTGTTGCTTTGGATTAGTCTAGGTTAGTGGCTTCCTCAGATCCCTCGGCCTGTCAACTGCACTGTCCCTCAGTTATGTCTTGTTTTGTGGGGAGCCGAGAAGTCCCCTGAAGCAGAAGTAGAAAGCCAGTGGCCAGAGGAAAGCTGGGATTGAAACTGGTCTGCAGCTTTAGGGCTCTTGACCACACTTGAGGGAGGGGATGAGTCAGCACAGCTGCCGTGACTGTGACTGCTAGGGCTTCTTCCTCTGGGTTTCCCCTGGGGGTCACTTCCCTGCCTGATGCAGTACAGACAGCAGCAACTGGAGAGAAGGGGAGGGCTCCCAGGAACAAAGTTCTGTTCCGGGCGTCCGACCGGTTCTTAAGGCCCCTTTATATGCACTAGCCCTAAACAGTCTCAGGGCCATTTCTGCACATGTGAGAGACCCTCCTACAGAAATGGCCTAGCTGGTTCTCCCTCCCTACAGACAACCCTATATTAGGAATAAGAGGTAAGGAGGACAGAATAGTGAGAGCCCAGACACCCTAGAGGGCCCATTCTCCCAGGACCAGGTTAAAGCTGGAGGCCGATCATTCCAGTCTGCCTGTTCCCACATCAGTGCCTCTTTGCCCATCCCATCCTCTTCCCTCCTGCCATCTCCTGGCTGGAGGATGTGGACCCCACCTGTCTCTGGCTTCCACCCCACTGCCTGTTGTTAGCTTTCTAGCAAGGAGGGCCAAAACCAGAGTTGGTGGAGTACCTCCTACTTATAATCCTCTACACACACATGTATGTCACTCACACATATCACAGACATTTATACATGTATAGGTATATTTGCATACAATCAGACATGCTTACATGCATGCACTCACAGACACATACATGGCACTCAAGCTTATGCATACATACATGTACTCAGGCATATATACAAATGTACACACATGCACTCACACTCAGGCATACATACACACAGTCACATGCACATAAACTCAGGCATACATACACATGCATATATGTATATATAAATATACATACATGTGCACATGTATTGCTTGCACCCACATATGCAGTCATGAACACACAAGTGAGCTCACAGAGAGACACATATACATACATGTGAAACACTTGTGTAAATAGAAAACATATTAAAAAAACATGCACTTGTACAGCTCCCCAGAATAGAGGACTCATACATCCACCTGCTGGCCTGCTTACTCCTCTGGCTCACCATATGCCCTCCCAGCCCTTGTGTGATTTCTGTGTCCCTAAAGGAGACCAGGGCCCAGCCCCAGTCTCTGACAACACCCCTCTACTGTTCCTGCCAGAACTTTGTACACCTAGTCATCCCCAGCCTGTGGCATGGTCCTCTGGTTTTCGGTTTTTTTGATGTCTATGGAGCAGGTGTATAAGAGAAGAGCTCCCCAGGCATTGGCTTGTCTTTACACATCAGATCCTGGGACGCCTGATGAGCAGACATGGGGTTGGGTACAGTCACTTGCACTCTGGGAAACCCATTCTGCTCCCTGGACAGAAAGGGTCAATGTAAATGTGGGCAGAAACAGGAGGAAGTCAATGGAAGGTGTTCATGGGCCCATGTTTGGTCTTGGCTATTGTCCAGCACTCTAAAGGAAGGAGGAGGACAAGCACCTAGGCGGAGAGCTGGTGCTGTGGATGGAGGGCTTGCTTGGCCCCAAGCACTCTCCCAGCCTGCCCATCCTGTTCTGCCCTCCCCACAGCTGACAGATAGATGCAGGTGACAGCAGTTCACCAGGGTCTGGGCTCACTGCGGTGTTGTTGATGAAAAAACTGGAAGGCAGGTATTCAGGATCTCCTGTGGTCATGAGCTTTGGTACTCTCTCCAAGTCAGTGGCTCTGATGATGGCCTCAAGGATGGAAAGCCTCTCTAGCTACCCTAGAAATCTCCACTCTAAGACTTGGGAGCCCTTCGCCAAGTATCAGAGAAGCAAGACACGAGTCTCCTGGCTTTGCTGGTGATTATTTTTTTTCCTCTGTGCTATAAATAGCTAGGTGGAAGTATAGAGGCTAGATTTCTCTCTCCTCTAGACAATGATGGGCAGTGCCACTCTGCCCATAGGTGCCGGGCAAACGAGGACAGCTATGACACAGAAGGAGGAAACAAGATTCAGAGTCTCCACATGCCAAACCCCAAGTGTTCAAGGGCTGATAAAATAAACCAAACAAAATAAAGACACCCAAATAAAGATACCCAAGAGGCAACCACGGCCTACCTCTATAATTTCTTTTATTTTGGGAATTACTTTGACTACCCTGACCAACTATTTGAAAGGAGGTTTCTTGGAACAATGATTATGTCTACGGATATGTTAACATGGAAAGTGGTCTGATACACAGACAAAGAACTACAGGCAACTAATGACTGCCAGAAGGAGGAGGCTTTGCTTCTCCCAGGGATGAGCCTCATTACTGGTTGTCTAGTGCAGAGAGGTCAGCCTTGAAACCATATACATACAAATAAACTCAGTAGGTTCTATTTATATATATTTGTACATACATAAACATACATATGTCTGTCTGTATGTAACAATAATAAAGAGAAGGTCAACTTGAAAGTCAGAGGGAGATACTGGGAGGGCTCAAGGGAGGGCAGCGGGAAGGTGCTGGAGGGAGGAAAGGGAGAGAAGACATGATATAATTCTATTTCAGTAAAAAGTCACCTGTCATAGCAAGGACCATCTCAAATTGAATGAAAGGTATCATAACAGGGATGACATCAGTATTGGCACGAGCTGATGATTGTTAAACAGTCATCATAAAAGATGCCTGAATGAGCAATTATGACCATGAATGAAACAATAAAAATATGGACTCTAAGAAAATAACTACATCATATAAAGACAAAAACAAAAGCGAGGGAACAGAAGAACAATCTATTGAACCTGAAGACAGACAAGTAAAAACTATCTGGTCTAAAAAGCAAAGGGAAAATAGTTTATGTGGGGAGGGGAACAGATCGAGCCTCCTGGGATAAAACAACATGTAACATTCATGTTATCCAAGTGCCAGAAGGAGAAGAAAAAGTGGGAAGCTGGGAAAATATCCAAAGGAATAATGACTGGAAATTGTAAACTCAGGCAAAAGCAATAGCCTTAAAGATTCAAGAAGCTGAATGAACCCCAAATAGCAAAATCTAAAGAAATCCACACTAAGATGCATCACACTTGCAAAAACTTAAAAAAAAATCTTGAAAGCAGCTATAGAGAAATACCACTTTCACTAGGGAGGAAAGAAATTCAAATAACACAGATTTCTCATTAGAAATTTTGGAGTCCATGAAGATACAGAACATTATTAAATGCTAAAAAAAACCATGGTAATCATGATTTTTTTTTATACCCAGTGAAACTATCCTTCAGGGACATACATGGAAACAAAAGGTGTTCAACAGCAGACTTTTCAGTCCATATATGTGCACACTCCTAGTAGCTAAAGAAAGCCATGATATAGCAGAAAGAAAATGATAAAAAAAAAGAATTTTGGCAGCAAGGAAAATAGTAAGAGAAAGAGGACAGGTAAATGCAACAGACATCTGTAGAGTATCTAAATTTAGACATTGTCTGATGTCCCGATAAATGATGTAATACTCACTAACCACATAAACCTGCACAGATACTAAAAATAAGGCAGGGAATCCAAAAGTAAATACTAAACAGGAAAAACAAAACCAAACAAGCTGGAAGCAAAGCAAAAATTAAAATGGCAGGCAGCCATATTATCAGTAGTTACAGAAAATAAATGGCATGATTCCATTTGTCTAATAATTTGGGGATGAAAGCATTACAGAGATGGAGGACAAGCTGGAGGTTATCAGGACACTCTGGTTTGGCCATGGTTGAGGTAGGGCCCCTAAAGTTTGTATATAAAAGGTTAATCCCTCTGTGGGATTTTAAGGGGCAGAAGCTCTCCTATGGTGTCTAGGGCAAGGTCTGTGAGGGCACTAAGACTAGAGGATATCAATTGTAGGACCCTTTTTGAATCCTGGTGGCTTTAAAAGAAAAGGGAGACAGGACCAGAAGATGCATGCACTTCTCTCGACATGGTGCCACATGACAAAAGACAAAGAACTTGCTGACACCAGAACCAATGCCCTCGTCTCAATAAGGTATCATATAAGATGTGACCACTGGGGACAATGGTGACGTGAACATAAGAGTCCTTCTGCTCTTTCCAACTTCCTGTTAAGCCTTTAATTGTTATCATTTCAAAATAAGTTTTAGAAAGTTCCTTGGTTATTGCTTTGACTCTTTTCCAGCTTGGTGCAAGTGCTGCCTCTTGGACAGGGCTGTCACAGGGTTTCCAGGGTCCACCCTCTGAAGCTATTATAGGGACTTGGAGTGCCCCAGTCACTGTGGCCCCTGTCACTACTCACTTGCTCCAAGTCTAGGGTGGGAGCAGAGATGACAAAGGAAAGGAGGGTATCCAGGGAGCCTTTCCAGGTAGTCCTGTAACCTTCTCTTACCTGTGCATCAACTCTCCAAGGAAGCCCCCATCCCAGGAATGGCCCAGGGAAGTTATGATTTCCCTCAGAAACAGCAAGCAGACACACAGGCAGACACCTCAGGGTCTTTTGGAGGCTCATGGGCAATGGACAGATTGGAAGACCACGGCAAAAGGGAAAGACTCACAGGCTTTGTGACCAACAGTGAAAAGGCTGTGTGTGAGTATGGATCATCATGAGGCAGAGTGGCTTGCTTCAGGACACAGAGCAAGTTGCACTGGGTGGCCAGGCACCAAACCCAAAGAGCCAGTGACAGAAGGGGCTGTGCAATAGAGGCCCCTTCTCTCTATAGCTGGCTCTACCCCAAACCCTTGCTCTGTCCCAGCTACCCTCAGGATTTCCCTGACACCATGTGCTGTGCTCTGCGGTCACCCTATTCTGGAAGGATTTCACTCCACGAGGTCACCCTGCTGAGCTTAGCCATGGCTTCAACCTCCCCAGGCCTCTATTTGGGCCAGAATGGCCTAAACTGAACGCCAGCAGCTTGTGCTTTTTGGCTTGTGCCGGCACTAGCTCAAAAACAGAGGCGTCTGTCATGGGTCCTGACATTCCTCGGCATGGGTTAAGATCCACAGGGAATGTATAAGGCACCAGAATCATTGGCTCTTATGTAGCTCCTCAGTCTGTCCTTCTTGGGCACTGGCCACAGTGTCGGGGAACTGGTCCAGAAGAGCTTGAAGACAGCACACACTCCATAGACCCACACTCTATGCCCTAAAAACCCTTCCTGAGTATCAACATATTCTGACTCAAGGAGCAGGCTCTAAAATGACATTCCAAATATTTAATAGTTAGTCAGAATGGGCCCCAGATATCAGCAATGGGCAGGATCTCACAGGCTGGGCTGGCCGACATCCATCCTTGTGGAAACCTGGTTTTGATTCTTCCCACAGATAACTGCAGACTCACACTGAATGGCCCAAGGACACTGAGCTTCAGGCATGGCTGGATTCATTTTTGGCTCCAACTTACCTTTATTCTCAGGTGTGCTCAGAACATCTTTCTCACATGGCTCTGATGCAATAGAATCACCCAAATGGCCCTTCCTTACAACCACAGTTTAGGAAATAAAGAACTTTCCTTAGCCTGAAACTACTATGCATGTACCTCTCAACTGTATTCTGTGTGGGGCAGCATGGTGACAACTCCAGAACCCAGGGCTTTCAATCAGTCACCGTTGGTTAAAACAACCAGTGTTTCAGTGGTTAAAACAGGTGCTCTTTTCTTTTTACTCAAGCAGTACAGAAAATGAAACACAAGGAGAAGCCTGTCTTCAAGCCCCACTCGGGGTGGCAGGTGAGAACTCAAGGCAGCCTGGGCTCACATAGCCAGCCTAAGGTATCTTCAGTCCTGGGCAGGCACAATCTGCTGCTCAGAAACTTTCATGTGTGCTTTGTCTTTCCTCTTAGCAAAAAGTTGAGTGTTAATTCCTCAGGTGTTCCTGGAGATGGAGATCTCCCTCTCTCCCCCATTTACTCTCCCACTCCTACGTCCCCCTCCTCCTCTTCATTTACACAAAGTGCACAGGTTTGAACAGACAGCACCACACCATTTTATGGTTACACACATATATGAAAGTCCCCCATTCCCACCAGCATGGCACCATTCACTTGCTCCGCAACTAGGGTGGAAGTAGAGATGACAAAGGACGTGAAGGTATCCAGGGTGACTTTTCTGTTGCTCCCTGCCATCCCTGTGTTCATGTCAGCATGAGTTCTGTAGTCTTGCATCTGTTACCATCAGTACTATGCCCCATCTTTGCCTCTTTTTAGGTGTGTGACTAGCTTCTAATGGATAGACAGGGCAAAGGGGCAGGGATCCTCTGTGATATGCCATGCAAGGTAAGAGACAGCCTTATGAAAGTGAGGGTCACAGGACAGTTGGTGGCCTCCAGGAGCTGGGCCCAACAGCAGCAAAAAGACAGCTGCAAGGGAAGCTGGTAGTAGCCAGGTGCACGCACTTGCTACCGAGGAACAGCCTGGACATGCCTGCACTGCAGCCTGCAACTGATGACCCAGCTGGCTGGGTCTGGAACTAACCCAGACTGATGATATGTGTGCTGGGACAGCCCACGTTTGTGGTCCTGTTGGGGAGAAAAAAAACAAAAAACAAAAAACAAAACAAAACAACAACAACAACAAAAAAACAAGCAAATGCATGGGTTGGAGAGATGGTTCAGCTGTTAAAGAGTACGTATAGATCTTCCAGAGGACTGAAATTTGGTCCCAGTATCCATGCCAGGTGGCTTGTAACTATCTGTAACTCCAGCTCCAAAGAGATCCAACACCTGTGACCTATGTGGGAATCTACATGCATGTACATGAACACATATATGCACACTATCTTGAAAGAAAGCAAATACAGCAGTGGGTTCTGTGTAGGTTTCTCTCTCACAGGACTGGGTAGTTCTAGCTGCTCACTGTGCAGTGTGACGTCCTAGGAACACAGGTAGGATGGGGTTGCTCTAAATTCTTGACTTCTGTAAATAAATCTATGTGACATCCTGTATGGGCAGAGAGGACAAAAAGTTCTCTTGAGTGCCAACCAGCAGAGAAACGGGGTGTCCTAGCACCTTAAGAAACCACCAGCTGAGCCGGACGGTGGTGGCGCACGCCTTTAATCCCAGCACTCGGGAGGCAGAGGCAGGCAGATCTCTGTGAGTTCGAGACCAGCCTGGTCTACAAGAGCTAGTTCCAGGACAGGCTCCAAAACCACAGAGAAACCCTGTCTTGAAAAACAAACAAACAAAAAAAACAAAAAAAAAAAACAAAAAAACAAAAAAGAAACCACCAGCTGGTGAAGAGCACTGCTGGTTCTTCCAGAGGACTGGGGTTCAGTTTCCAGCATCCACATGTTGGCTCACAACTTCTTGTAGCTCTAATCCCAGGTGATCCTACACCCTCATCTGACCTCTGCGGGCACTGCACACACATTGTGCACAGACATACACGCAGGCAAAACACCTATATACACACATAAAAAAAAAACAACAAACCAAAAACAAAACCCAAATCAAACAAAACAACTCCTCCCCCCAAACAGAGAACAAACAAAACCATCAAGCCTTCTACACCACTGCAGTAGCAGGGAGCCTCCAGGAGGCTGTTTGCTATCATTTCTGCCTTGGCTGGGTATGTAGGACTTTTGGGTGGTTTTATTTTGCATTCCTGCAGAAAGACATCATCACTTGAGCTTTACCCCAACTTCACAGAACTGGGGGGGGGGTGAAACTCAGAGCCTCATACATGTAGAGCTTCCCCAAAGCTGCACCATCCATGCCTCTCTTCCATGTTTATGAAACACTTGAGTTTCCTGCTGTTAGATAGATAACTGTGAGGTACTTTAAAAACATGATCTTGAATCCCAAACTGCAAATCCAGGGGAGAGAAACTTTATAAAGATAAAGTGAGACTTGCTGGGACACCTCACAGTGTCCAAGAATAATGGCAACATAGAAAGACAGCTGAGTCAGAAGAGAAAAGAGTTTCAGCCCCTAGATCGAGCCATGCCTGAGGCTTCCTTCTGAACATCTCAATCACTCACATTTTTGTTTAAGTTGGCTGGTGGTTAGGGTCTTCTGCTCATGCCGAAGGAGTCTGGCTGACATATGGTCCCAGTATGCCCAGACCCTGACTCTCCAGAGTGTGGGCATTCTTCAGGCTCCTGTTCTCTGGGGAGGAAGCAGGCAAGGATGGAGAGGAGCTCCCTGGGTCCAGACTCAGCCATCCCTACCTGCTGCTGACTTAAAACCCAACTCATTACCAAGTGTGTTTTGAGGCTGAATAACCATGTAATTGGTTCATACGTTCCATAGTCAAACTTTAGCAAATATGTTTTTCATAATTAGTTGATGTTTATTTAACAGGAATAACCAGCACGTTAAATTTAATGAGGCAGGTTTTCATGTGAAGTGGGAATGTGCTTCCTTCAGAGTGAACTGCTTTGGTCCTCCTGGCCCCAGACCTAGGGTGGTGCCAGGCTGGCCTGGGTCTGCCGAGGGAACCAGGAGAAGAGGGCAAAGTTAAAGAGCTAGAGTCAGCCTTGGGCACTCCATGACCCCACTAGAGTTTCCCCCATCCCCTGTGTTCCCACTGATCTCCACACTCAATGGTAGCCTCTCCTGGTCTGACTCTGTGATGTCTTAAGCAAGTGCCTAACTGTGACTGTGAAGGACACCAAGATGGTTTCTATAGTTGTCTGGTGAGAGCAGAAAGACCTGCCCGGTCCTCCCGCGGGGATCTAATACCCCAGACCCTGCATCTCTGCTGGTCTCTGCTTAGAAGGTAGAAAGAAGGACCTTGCTGTTCAAGGAGGCTCAAACTGTCTACGCTTAGAACAAAGCTGATCTTGGTAACAGGAGCAAGGGCCCAGATATGCAGAGGGAAGAGGCTGCCTTGTGACCTCAGGCTGTCAAGGGCCAACCCCACCCCCAGCCCCCACTGCCCAGCTTCGGTTGAAGGAGAGCTCAGTTGGTAGAGGCCTTCCTAGCATGCAGTTCTGGGCGTAATACCAAAGTATTAAATAAACTGGGTGTGGTAGTGCAGGCCTCTGATCTCAGTACTTGGGGAGCAGGGTGATCAAGAATTCAAGGTCACCCCTGGCTACACAGTCGAGTTTGGGGACAGTCTGGGATACGTGAGACCCTATCTCAAAATAAATAAATAAAGTAGATGAGGCCAGTTAAGAAGATTAGAAAACAGTGTTAATTACGCACACGGCTATCATCCTATCTTCCAAGGAAGAATCGATAGCATGCTCTGTGAACTGCGTCTTTCTCTCTAAATGTGCACATATCTGTGTTCTGGTAAGATTTTTTTTTTTAATTCCAAGAGGTCCACATTCATTTCTGTACCACACAGGAAGTACCTCACACTCTTGCTGGATGTGGCTTTGCTTTTGGGTTGATCACGGTCTCATGTTCCCCACCCACAGGCATACAGACTGTCCAGCCCTTTGCCAGTTACTTACTTCACTGAATCAGTTGGGGTTTAGCCCTGACTTCCAACATTCTTATTTCCTTTCTATTCCCAGTTTTTTGATCCTGGAGTTGGAGCACCCAGGCTCTGAGCTCACAGGCTCTCCCATGACGGACTTGGCCATCACCTAACCCTAGACACCCAGACACCCATCTCTTTTGCTGGCCTCTGACCACATGAGAAATGGACTGGGTGTGCCCCTGCCTTGATAGTACCCAGGAAACAGTGACTACATCGAGCCACTTGTCCCCTGTGCAGAGATGTGGAAGCAAGGAGGAGCCTGCTAGTTGCTTGTCAGAGAAACCTTGTGCCAGCAAGAGCAGACAGTAGAGGCAGAGGGAGAAGCAAGGCTGCCACATAGTCTCCATTGGCCTTGCTCAGCCCTTCATGGACAACTTTTCAAGTCACCCCAGGCTGGAAACAAAAGCCAGCCTGAGTACTCCCCACTCCTAATCAGATGCAGGATCAGGTCCTCAGCCCATCCTTCCTGGAGGGAGGACTCAGTGCAGGGCTACCAGCAGCACACAGTGGCAGGTCTTGGAAGAGCACCGTAGAGGACACTGTCCCTTCCACTGGCAGGTTGTATTCCTAGATACAAAGGTAGGGTAGGTGGTGCAAGAGCTGCTCATGGCCAGTGGAAGAGCTGACTTGGGCTGGTCTATCAGGTCTTTACACCACACACCTGAATCAATGCTCTGTTATGTACCCATGTGAAAACACAAATACACACACATACATACATGCATGCACACACGTATACACACACATACACCTTATTTCTAGCACCAGTTCTGAGAAACACTGGGCATCAGGTATGCAAACTTTGAATCTGTGAATGCCAGCGTGGGCTTCTTCAGTCCATTTTGCAAACCTGGCCTCGTATATTTTGCAGCTTTTGTGCAAGGTATGTAAGGGTTACTGTAAACCATCCCTTCATGTCCGTTCACATTGTCCCTTGTAAGACTCAGTCTGGAAATATCCTCTTTCTTGTGTTACAGCCTTCTCTGCTCTCCTGGAGGCAGCTGCAAGCATATCTTTCTCCATCCCTTTCTTTTCAATCACTCTGTGCCCTCAGAACTAGGGTGATGGGTTCTGTAAACAGAACACAGAACGCTTTTGTTTGCTTGCTTTTTGTGATCTTGGAAACTCTGTTTTCAGTTTAGGACTCAGAGCCTGGCTGCTAGGGAAGTGTTCTGCCACTGAGCAACATCCCTAGCCCTTTTGAATGTTTCATTTCTGAGACAGTCTTGTCTTGTTAATTAAGTTGTCCAGATTGGTCTCAAACTTGCAATCTTCCTGTCTTAGCCTCCCGAGTAGCCAGGATTACAACTATGTACCACTATGCTTTGTGGGATTGTGCACTTTATTTAGTCAAATGTGTGTGATGTGTGTGTTGCATCCACGTATGTCTCTTTGTGCCTGGTACCAGTAAAGGCTAGAATGTGTGCGATTCCAAGCCTGGAGTTACAGAAGGTTGTGAGTTACCATGTGGGTGCTGGGAATCAAATCCAAGTCCTTTTAACCACTGAGCCATCTGTCCAGCCCCGGGATCCTGTATTTTAAAAGACAAAGATTTATGCATTTCACCAAACACACTCTCCCAGGAAGTCATAGTGACCATACTGCTTTGTACGGGTACTGTCCTCTTGCAGTCCCCTGCACTAACTCTGGGTATGCTGACTGAGGGTGACAGCGGAAGGATTATATGGGGCAGAACTAGTCTGTCCCAATTTCCAAGAGTGGTCTCAAGGTCACCTCGCTGCTGACATTGGGCTCACACCTGGTTCACTGTCATGGAACTCTCCAGGCCAGTAATGCCATGCAGGGAGAAATGCTGTAGTCATATAGCCTCTATAGCCAACACTGGACTCGTGCTAGGGACACTCTCTGGGTAGCCGGGAACAGGCAAGTGCATTCTAAGATCAGCTACCTCTAGGGTAGCTCTGTCCCTGGCACAGCCGGGGCCATCGCCAATAGAAGGTGCAGTGTTAGTCTGAGGGCAGGGGTTGAGGGCCAGGCTGCTCTGAGTCCTTTCTCTGGATCTTCCTGTGTGATCTTGGCAAGTTGCTAATATTCTCTGTGCCATACTGTCCTCATCTGTGAGGATGATTAGAGCAGTAATTACCCCATATTGCTGTGTAAGGCTATAAGCAAACACGCACTGATCTGGTTCCTGTTTAAAGTCTGCTAAGTGCTACATTTGGCTGTTGGTATCTTTCTCTGCCAGCTGTCCACTACCTGCCAAGACAAGAGTATAAAACACACAGGTCCAAGTCCATACCTGCACTGACACCCACTGTTCACGGCCATCATGAACACATCACAGGCACACATGCCACCACAGATCAGTGAGCAGCTGCTGTGCACCCACACTGCACCATTACTCAGACCCTTTCTTCTCAGCAGGGCAGCCACTGCTTCCCCAGCTGCCTGAGCTTCTGGCTCCCTGCTGCGTCCAGCTCTGGGAGGCACAATGATGGGATAAAGCACACTAAGCAGGGGACTGCTCCTTCTCTAGCCCTCCCTCTATAGCTGTGCCTCTAGCTCCCTGAGCAGTACCCCCAATCCCGCCCCCATGGCGTCAGCAATCCTTTCTCCTTGTGTCTCTCTAGCCATAGTGGGCCAGGCGCTTCCTGCTGTGGCTCATCTAGAGTTTATCACAACACCCAGCTGAGGTTTCTGCTCTTCTGTCTCTCTGTGATCAGCTCCCTACCTTCTGTTCCCTCTGGCCTCAATAACCATGGCTTTCTCTGCTTTCCTGCTTGAACTGAGAGAATGACACACTGAATTGCTCCTCAGCAGTAGGAATTACCAGCACTGCTCCAGGACATTCTTGAGATGCACACTGACACACAAGGTAATGGAGGTGCCAAGTTGTACACAAAAATAAAGATAGCAGAAGACAGAGACAGTCTATAAGACAATTAACCCAATCTCTACGAAAGGCAGTGCCATTTATGCATGCTTGTGTGGACATATGTGCACGCAAACACACACATGCACAATGTGTTATTATTATGTGATTAAAAGATTTTAAAAATATGAATAAATAACATATCCAATCCTGAATTATACACTGCTCTGAAAACAATGTTTTGGGGGGCCCTGAAGAAAAAATGAACATGGACAGGGTAGCAGATGACATCACAATGTTACTTAAACCTGTTGAGTGTGACAACTGTGTTTGTGGCTTCCTATGAGAATGTCTGGTTCCTGCGGAGCTGCATACTAAATGAAGTATTTGGGGTGAACTGTCAGGATGTCTCTAATTTCCTTTGCAGTGTTTCAGCAAGATTGATGAATAGGTTGATAGACAGAGAAGTAGACAACTGGATGTGGCACTAGGCAAAATACCCACCATTGTTGAGTGCAGGGTGGGAATATGGGTGTTCATCTCCCGTTCCCTCGCCTGCTCCGAGTCTCCCAGCTTTTCATAATAAAACATTTTAAGCCTTGATGTGGGAGTGTCATATATCAATCTGTTGATTTCATTGGTTAAGTAATAAACCAACTGCTTGGCCTCATAGCTTAGAACATAGGTGGGTGGAATAAACAGAATAGGATGCTGGGCGGAAGAGGAAGTGAGGTCAGACTCTGCTCTGCTTCCAGAGGGACTGGACAGGGGAAGCCATGCTCAGCTCTCCCAGGCAACTCCAACCCAGGATGGAAGGAGGCTAGACTCTTCCCGGTAAGCGTACCTTGGGGTGCTTACACACATCATTAGAAATGGGCTAGTCCAGGTGCGAGAATTAGCCTGTAAGGGCTAGAGTTCAGGGGCCAAGCAGTTCTTAAATGAACACAGTTTGTGTGTTGTTATTTCGGGCACGAGCTAGCCAAGCGGCCGGGGTGTTGGGGACGCAGCCCCGCCGCTCTTATTTCAACAAAGCCTTGCTGTACTGATTTTCAGCTTTGGGTTCCCATTCCAGGTACAGTATGTGATTCAAGGATATCACAAAAGGAGAGAGTACATAGCTGCTTTTCTTAGTCACTTTGGCACGTAAGTTCTCCCTTGTTTATACTACACACCAACAGTGTACTTGCTTCTCACATGTGGGAATGTCGCACCTTCTCTGTGACATTCTGGCTTCGGTGCTTACCCTAGAGCTGCCAGGATAACTTAGCTTTTAGCATTCTTAAGCAAATAATAGAACCAAGTATGTCCTCTGAGCATCAGCATGCCTCTCCCAAACACAGCAATCAGGGTAGTGTCCCTAAATGGATATCAAGCCTGCTTCTTGTGGAACTTTGGGTGGCTTGAACTGCACTTCATCTCCGTTGTCTTCTAGTTGTCTGGAGGTGACCAACAGGGCTCTTGCTTTTCTATGTATTTTTAAATTAGTTTTTAAGTTAACATATAAGTAATGGGTTTCATTATGGCATTTTCCATATTCACATTACTCTACATTGTTCTTACTCCTCCTCTAAGTGCCCTCCCCAGACCCTCTGACTCTTGTTGTTTGCCCTTCTTCCTCCCAAATAGCGTGCCGATTTTTCACGTGTGTCGATTATGACACGCGTGCTGATTGACACGCATGGCAATTCCGACATGTACGCCGATCCAGACACGCACGCTCCCCTACACACATGGCGATTCTGACACACGTGTCGATTCCGACACATGTGTTCTTTTCAACAAGCGTGCAGATTCTGACACATGTGGCACGCGTGCCGATTCTGCCACATGCAGCACACGTGCCAATCCTGACACACATGTCGATCCCGACACGCGTGTCGGTTTTGGTTCACGTGTCGATTATGACACGTGTGCACGTGTGTTCTTTTCTACACGCTGCTGAACCCTATTCTTTTCTACACGCGTGCCGATCCCTACATGTGTGTTCTTTTCTGCATGCGTGCCGATTCTGACACGTGTTTTTCAACACGCGTGCCGATCCCGACACATGTTCTTCTCAACATGCGTGTCATGTGCTCTTCTCAACACGCACATCATTTCTGACACATGTGTTCTTCTCAATACGCGTGTCATGTGCGCTTCTCAACACGCGCGTCATTTCTGACACGTGTTCTTTTCGACACGCGTGTCACTTCCGACACATGCGCCCCTCCAAGCAGTGTGTCATTTCCGGCACATGTGCTCTTTTCGACACGCGTGTCAATCCCGACACATGTATTCTTTTCAGCGCGTGTGCTCTTTTCAACACGTGTGCTCTTTTCAACACGCGTGCCACCCCCTATACATGCGCTTTTAACAAGCGTGTCATTTCCGACACATGTGCTATTTTCAGCACGCGTGTCGATTTTTTTCCCGACACATGTGTTATTTTACGTGTGTCGATTTTTTCCCGACACATGTGTTATTTTCGGTGCACGTGCCGATTCCGACACATGCGGTCTTTTCAACACGCGACAGCGCACGTGCCGATTCCGACACATGTGGTCTTTTCAACACGTGTGCCGATCGTCGATACATGTGTTCTTTTCAACACGCGTGCCGATTCCGACACATGTGTTCCTTTCAGCTGCGTGTCATTTCCGACACGTGTTCCTTTCAGCAGCGTGTCATTTCCGACACGTGTTCTTTTCAGCACACGTGTCATTTCCGACACATTTCGGCAGTGTGCCGTTTCCGGCACATGCGCACTTTTCAGCACGCGTGCCATTTCCGACACATGTGTTCTTTTCGGCACGTGTGTCGTTTCCGACACATGTGCTCTCTCGTGCACACATGCCGATTCTGACACGCATACTGACCCCGACACATGCGTCCTTTTAGCACACGAGCCATTTCTGACACGTGTGTTCTTTTCAGCACGTGTGTCATTTCAGACACATTTCGGCACGAGTGCAGTTTCCGGCACATGTGTTCTCTCCTGCACACGTGCCGATTCTGACACGCGTGCCGATTCCGACACATGTGGCGCACGTGCCTGTTCTGACATGCGTGTTAATTCTGACGCACGAACACCTCTACACACGTGTCGGTTTTCGTTCACGTGTCGACCATGACATGTGTGTGCTTTTTCTGTGCATGTGCCGATTCTGACCATGTACCAACCTCTCTTTCCTCCCCCTGCACATCCCCCCCTCCCTCTCTCTCTCTCTCTCTCTCACACACACACTTTCTAAAGAGAAGCTTGCCTTTGGTATCACAGAAGTCATGGAAATTGGATGAGGTCCAGGCTGGGGACAGCCTTATTATTAATCAGCAGGTGTGCTGAGGGAGGCTGGCTACCTGTGTGCGGATGCACAGACCTAGGCACACAGAAGCACATACAGGGAAGCATACACCAAAGACAGACACACACACACAAGCACATACCCCTGCCCAAGTGAACACAGAACTCTCGCATTTGCATACTCCTTTATGCCCAGGCAGAAATGGACACGTGGGCACCCACACTTTCATACTTGGGCACCTTTGCACATACCATCTGCACCATGTGCACCCAACCTTGGTGGCCCAAGAGGAAAGTGCCATGAGCAGTCAGTCACTCTCTCCTCACCCAATCACACCCATGGGGAACAAGCAGAGACCTGGAATCTGATGGCGTCAGTTAACATACCCTCATTCTTTTGGGGTACAAAGGTTGGGGTACAGGCCTGGCTTCTACCTGCTCTAGTGATGAGGGTAAAGAGCTTGCCAGCACTGGCCTCTGTGCAGTGTATGGGGTGGGAACACAGGGCTATGGTCAGCTGCCAGCCTCTAAGGCTGGGTAGGATGCCCGGGTGAGGTGACAGCTCACCTCTCAGCTAGCCTGGCCCAAATAGGCTCAGAAACCTTCCCTCCCAGGACTAGCACCTCAGACTTGACAACAACTGAGCCAAAGTGCTCCTTGGGTGCCCGTGGAAGACAGTGTGGTCTCATCTTTTCATACAGTATAAGCTGGTGCCCCCTCCAGCCTGACAGCTCAGGCTGGCTCAGGAGGAAGGGGTGTGATGGTACTGTGACAGGATTTTCTACAGTTGTGCTCTTTCCTGGGGACTCTGCTGAGAAGGACAGAAAACCTGCTACCAATGCACCTGTAAAAAGGCAACAGCTAGCTGTGTTCACGTCAGGCCTGGCTCCTCTAGGTTCTCTCTGACCACATGCCGTGTGCTGTGTGTTTCCCTGGGCTCTACTATTCAGTACCCTCTTCCTCTGTGGGAGGAAGGGAGAGGTGCTGCTGCCTGGGGTGGGGGAGTGGGGGAGTCCTTAGCAAACTTCAGCTGTTTGTCGAAGAAAACAGAGCAGGCCACAGACATTGCTAGAAAGCCTGGACATTGCTTTAGCTGTTCTATAGATGGAGAAACTAAAGCTCAGGGACTTTCTGAGCTGAAGTCCCCAGGGCTGAGGCCTCACTGGTAACCACATGCTCACTTCGCTGCCCTGAGTTGGAGACAAGAGCATCCCGGAGATTAAGGTACAGCAGATGCTGGAGACTCCAGTGTTGGGCAGTCGTCCACCTCTCGGTCCTGGCCAACCCACCCCAGCCCCAGGAGCTGCAGAAACTCAAGGACCTCAGTCTGGATGAGCTAGCTTTGTCAGGTGCCACTGGGAGGTGGAGGCAGAGGCTCAGTGGAAATATTTCCCTGAAGTTCTGCTGCAATGAGGGGTGCTTGGGGGTACAGTGGGAAGGGAAGGCAGAGGCTTGGGAGGAGTGCCCTGAGTTCCTGGGAGGTGGCTGGAGGAGTCAGGCTCACTTGCAGTTGGAGCAGTACAACCTGCTCTCAGGACTAAGCATCAGCTAGTGAAGAGCAGAAAGGGGTGAAGGTGTGTGTGTGGGGGGAGGCGGGGGGCATGCTATGCTAGAGCTGAGAGCACTGTTACAATTCTCAGATGGCCATTTTCAGATTAGCCTCTATAGGGGCCCTAGCAGATAAGACTTTTCTAGCATGAAGCTGCTCCTCCTAGGTGCCAAGTCCTCAAGCTGAACTCTGAATGGACCAGTTTTCCAAGAACTGGAGCCCCCATGGTGGCCAACCACAAGGGAGAGTTCCCTGCACTGTGCCCCTCTGTGCTTTCTCTATAGGGAATAACTGAAATGGCTCATCTCCTGCATTGCATTTCTGCCTTCCCCAGCACTTTCCACCAAGTCAGCTTCCTTTGTTTGGCTCCTGGACACTCATAATGTCATAGAATGAGGCATCTCCCAGCTTTAGAATGACAAATGAGAGCCAATTAAGACCTTCCTATCTGCTGTGATTCTGTGGCTGGCACTGAGGGAGAGGAAAGGCAGAGTGGCCAGGCAGCTAGGCTGAGACTCTGGGTATAGGGCACAGGAGGGTCAGGCACCCTGCAGTACACTACATAGCTCTGGGGCCTTGTGCTCCTACACTGCCCTGACCTTTGCTGGAGAGTGGAGTCCCCTAGGCTGTTCCAAATCAGCTATTGAGCTCTATAGTTTGGTCCCAAGACCCTTGAGGCTTCATAGTCTGGGAAAGCCTGACTATGGTCAGTGAGGTGTCTTGTCAAGCTGCTCCTGTCTTCTACCTCCAGGGCCTCCTTAGACAGGCCCCAGTTGAGGCTGGTCAGGGCTTCCCGGAGAAGAATGTGGTTCTAGAGAGCTCTGAGGCCAAGGTAGCCAGCAGTGCTACCAGGGCACCTGGACTAGAGGCTGTAGGCCAGGATGAGTGTGTGTGTTTGCAGGGGATCCTGGAGCTCAGCTGGCTTGAGCCGGAGACCAGTGCTGGCCTGCAGAGGGACACTTGGAGGAAGCTGTGTGGCCTGGTAGGTGCTGGGCAGGGGAGGAAGAAGGAGCTCCTAGGGGTCACTGGCTGTCTGCTGACCTACCAATGTCTACAGACCTGCGAGCAAGAAAGGCACAGAGAAGCTGCAAGGACCAGGACAGAAGCTTTGCTCAGCAGTGCTAGAAGCCACATATGATGGTGCCATTTATGCCAGATCTGGGGGTGGTCTGTTTCCCAGCAGACTGAGCTGGCACAGGCTTGTACAGTCTAGTTCCCAGGTGCGCACACACCTGGCAGTGTCTGCTGCCCAGCCCTGGAGCCCAACTGAGCTTGCAGAGTAGGAGGGATGTCTGCAAGTTACTGCTGTAGGATTTCCAAGAAAGCCAATGTCTAGTAGCCAGGTCTCTGGGGGAGGCTCAGAAAGGCTCATTGTTCCTAGATGGAGGGTAGCTCTGGTGTCACTTAAGGTCAATAAGTCATGTGACCTGTGACCCCTCTAATACCAGCAGGTCCTTCCTTCCCTGCAGGACTCAGGCCAGGGCACCCTTTAGCTTCCCTATGTACAGGGAAGAGCAGAGATGTCTGTGCTGCAAAGCCCGAGTCTGGGCACTTAGCTCCAGATGGCTCAGGGTCTCCCTGAGCAAACCTGAACAGGAAACACAAGGTCACCAACAGAGAGACCAGAGAACCCTAAGCTCACCCTAACCCCTGCCCTGATGTGATGCAGACCACAGTGTGGTCCTGCTGCTTGATGTGCACTCAAGGGGAAGGCTAAGAGCTGGAAGGCCAGTATTTAGACCCGTCCATTTCAGTCCTCACATTTGTACCACAGTGGTACCACCCACACCATGTCAGAGACTGGAAAATGACTGCCCTTTCTTACTATTTCATATTCAGACCTGCTCTGATCCATCAGAGCAGGCAGCCTCACCATCCTGGGCTGAGCATACCCCAGTGATCTCTGCCTTTTTCTGTGGAGCAGAATGACCCGGCTCTAGGCACTTCATCAGCAATGCCCCCTGCTCAAGGCCTGGCTTCCCCAGCCCTGCTGCCCCTCCCCCAACTTCCTTTCCTCTCATGCCCACTGCTCCCTCAGCTAAAGACCACCTTGCCTCTAACCACCTGGAGCCTACCCTTCCCAGCTCTGTTCTGTCCTGCAATTACCCACCAGCCTTCCTGAGAGCAAACAGAAGGTCTTCTGGAAGCTGGCACCATCCCAAGGGAAAAAAATCCTTTATTTCTTCTCATACCTGTTCTGTGGTGGCTTTTGTGCAGTCACGGAGTTATGGGTTTTCATATTGTCCCCCTTCCAGGCCTAGTATTCCCCCAGAGAAGCAGTCTCTCCTATGAGGCTCTGTGTCATTGGTGACCAACAGAAGGCTGGACACAGAGTCAACAGAAGTGACTGGGTGCCAGTGAGTGAATGACTGCAAACAAAGACATCTGCTTTATTTGTTTTCGGTCAGTAGCACATACTGTTTCTTAAGCAAGGTGGCCCCATGCTCAGAGGCATATGGCTGCCCAGCTGGGAACTGCAGGGTACAGAGACCATGGCCTGGGGTCTGTGGTCTTATGATGGGTCCCTTCTTCAAGGCTCCAGGAAAGATGCTGCTCCTTAGCCCTTCAAAGAGAATAGCCAGAGTTCAGCTGAGCCCTCCTCTCCTGCCCCAAAGATGGCCCAGGTAAGGGCTGCAAGAGGCCTCAGCCCATACTTTCCAGGCTGCTGCAGACTGCATGGGACAGTGGTTCCCCAGGAGCATGACTGGCTACTAGTCAGTTAGACAGCCTGGGCCCTGGACTGGGTCTCTCCTCATTGTGCAGGAGGACAAAGGACCTTTACTTAACACATTCTGCAGCAGTAATAGTCAGCACCACCTTTTTATCTCCAGAGGCCCAGTTCCTGTCTCACAGTGGCATGCCTGGCCCCATCCTGGTATAGGGCAGCCTCGCCCACTTCTGCACTGCATAAGCAAGGACCTCCCTGTTCTGCAGTTTAACAACTAGGGATTTTCTAAGAGAGCTACTGGGAAAGTGTCTGTGTAATCAGGTCCATGCTATGGGGAGCTCTGCATACCTACGGGCAGGTAGACAGCTTTGTACCTGGGGGGCGGCCCTCAGGTATCCTGAGCTGTCCCAGAAATGCCTCTGTCATCTAAGTGCTTTTGGAAGCTAATCTTTTCTGAGGGTCCTTCACTCCTATCTCACCTTAGCCAGGGACCATGTTCAGTGAGCTGACAGAGTACACTGAGTTTTTCCAGTTAGTGCGCCTTAGTGACAGGGAGCCCTGTAAGCCTGGTGCTGAGGCCTCTACACTGTGTCATGGTTTAGAGGGGGCTCAGGGGCCGACCTGGCCTCTGATGTATCCAGGAGCTCACAGAGGATTTGCTTTCCAGGCACATTAAGTGTAGGGCCAGGAAGGAGAGGCTGAGCCTAGAGGGTCCCAATCCTCCTTTAGGCACGTGTAGTGACGGAGGTACATGGGAGCTTCCTGCAATTTGTCCATCACCATCAACACATTTCCATGTTTTATTCAGTGCAATGAGAAGATACACGGGTGCGATATATTAATGGAGGACAGGGACTGAAAGTGGCCACTGACACAGGGTGGATGGAGCAGGGCTTAGAGATGCTGCTGAGGAAAGCTGGAGGTATAGCAGGGTAGCCCTTCTCTCAGTCCCCATGCAGACAGGCGAGAAGTTTGCTCCCAGCTCCAGAAAAACTTCTAAGCTCAGTCAGGTAGAGGCAGAGCTCCCAGGGACATGTCTGAGGTCCTAAGAGTAGTAAGGCATGGCTCTGAGCCAGGTGGCAGATGGGACATCTAAATGATGGGGCCCAGGCACAGATTGTCCCATGCTCGCACACTAAGGGGGTGACCTCACCTTGCGGGCAGTGCTCACACAGTGCTGGTAAGCCTTGACCAGGTCCGAACACAGAAGTACCTCATGCAGATGGTCACGGTAGCAGCGGAGGATCTGGGCCTGTAGGCCGGAACACACAGGCTCCACCCTGCGGGGCCTGGGGGATGACAAGAGCAGATGGTTGGCATTAGAAGGAGGCATTAGGATAAGCAGCTCACTCTACAAGTGAGGAAGTGCAGGGTCTGGTCCTATGGCCAGTGGCCAGTGTTGAACAGACTGGGGTCTAGGGCTATATGATGGCTTGCTGCTGCCCTAAGTCACCAATGCCACCAGGATATGTGAGGGGTTAGGTGGGCAGGGGCCTTAGCTAGAGGACACAACATTGGACAGCCTCCCAGCTGGCTGGGTCGGGCTCTGTCCAGCGGTGTCTTCTGTGTATTGGTGACCTAACATCATAGCTGTATGACAGAATTGCCATTTTTCTCACAACACCCATTCTAATTTTACCGCAAGCGCAAGTGAAGCAGGAAACCTACAGAGATGCCCAAAAGATAAACAAAAATACACTTCTTAGAGATAACTGTAGCAATGTTTTGAGGTACTTTACTATCTTTTCTTTCTTCCTTTATCAAAATAGTTTTAGAACCAACAACAAATGAATATCTGCCTTTCTATAACTATGATGAAAAACAGGTGACTAAAAAGTAAACAACAGATTATTCTGGTACAGGTGCTTCCCCGCCTCCCCGCAGTCACCTCTGAGCTGCAGACCACTTCCAGGTGCCTTACTCATTCCACTTACTTCTCTTCCCCTCTGCCTCCCTCACTGTCACATACCCAGTGTCCCCACAACTCTCACACACGCAGCTACAATACTCTCATGCACCTCACACATACTCCCACGTGTATGGCTGCCCCTCATTTACACACTCATTCTCCTATGCTCCTACATAGTCACCCACTCCCATGCACTCATTCTCACACCCCTTAAACATCCGCACACTCTCACACATCCATTCTCTCACACTCATCCTCCCACCCCTCCCATAAACCCCCTTTAACACCTTTACTGGGGTCCTGAGCACACTTACTCTCTCACTCCCCGACCGCCAACAGCACACTGGTGAAAACAAGCCCCCACCACCTCTCCTGGCTCTAGGTGGCAATGCTATTCATTCCCTCCCTCCTTCTCCCACATGAGAAAGCTGTGGTAAGGGGAAGTTACATCACATAGCCAGTGTGTGTGGAGGGAATATTTATTGACATTGCGGTGGCGCCATCCACCCATCAGCTTTCCAGTGGGTTTGCATCCAAGCTTACCCGGGTTTGTAACGGCTGTGGTGGACTTGCAGTAACACCTGACAGTTATAAAGCTGCAGTGAGCCATTACTTACATTCCTTGGCAATAAAAAGGATGGCTATTCTGCAAGCTATGCTCCAGGCTGGCCAGCTGTTCTGCCCTGCACCTCTGAATTTAGTATGGGCCATGCAGTAGACACCAGAGGGGGTAGTGCTGTCAGGATAACTCAAGCAAGTCAAAGTCATCAGTTAAGAAGAGCCAGCAGCAGTCATCAGGGGCTTAGGAAGTAAGTCTGAGTGACTCATGCCCAGGCCAGGGGTCTGGATGGGCACTTCTAGCACTGCCATTTACTCCATAATGCTGCCTGGGGTCCTTTCTTCTTCCTGAGCCAGCCCAGAACCAGAGTCACCATGCACTGTCCTCTCTGTAGGCACAGTGCCTTATTTAATCAGGCCTGATCCTGACTAGAAACCTCACCCAACCAGGTTCACCTACCTCTGCTGGGCAGAGCTTGGTCATGGCCTCTCCATGAGACATGTGCAAGTGCAGGAGTGAGAGCCCATGTTTAGCTGAGACAGAAGGTTCAGCCGAGGTCTGAACAAGTTAGGAGGTTTGCAATAGAAGTGGGCAGGCTGGTTGGGCTGCTGTGGCAAGCTTCTGGGCACAAGGGAGAAAACCTACTTACAGGGCAGAAGCCTCCTATTCTCATAAGTTGTGATCAGTGCTTCCCAGGGAGCCTCCTCCCAACAAGTTCCAATGAGGTCACCTGGGGTCATTGCCTCTGCACTGACATTTTTCCTCAGACACACGAAGGAGAGGTGCTTTTTGCGTGTGTTCCCTTTCTCTTGAGTCTCTGGAGACCCCCCTGGCCAGCTTTTACCTGCTGTGCGGAGGCCCAGTGGGTGCCGTACAGTCACCTCCTTTGTAACTTTCCAAGTGCTTGTGGAACGACTGCTTTGTGCTTTCGGTACAAAGACATCCATTCTGGGCCTTTTGGAGTTGTATGGCCTTGGAGGACAGAGTTCTCAGTGGCATCCTGTCTCAGACAAATGCTCTCTATGAGCACTGCTCTGAGTCCCCCTGAAGCACCTGAGATTCCAGCTTGCATCCCATCCCACTGTCTCCTCTCCTGGTTCCTAGGAAAGTGCAGCTGTCCTCCCTGCAGAGTTAATCCTGCATACTGGTGCCTTCGACTGCCAGCTATATTTGGTGGCCTGGATTGCTGTCCCCCTGCCAGGTCTTATGTTCCTTAAACATAGCCTGCTAAGACCCCAAGTACAATTCAATCTTAAAGCACACTTCCCTTCCCTGTGCGACCTTTGAACCTGGTCAACAGGTACTGGCAGACACCAGAGGCTATCTCAGCTCTAAGTGCTATAAGGCTTACTGTCTTTATCAAGAAAGTAAAACCCTGGCAGGCTTCTGGGACCAGCTTGAGGCACACTAGGAGGCAGAACTCTGACTCAACCTCCCCTCCATATACTTATGACAGAGCCACCAATAGATTAGACTGAGCTTCAAGTGGGCAGAAGAGTGGCTTCATCACTAGCCCTTTTCCTCATGGCCGCTAGAGCTGCCCACCTCACTGATGGCTGTTCTCTTGACTTCAAGTGCCAACAGGAGAGCCTGTGAGCCTTAGGCAAACTTCAGAGAGCACACAGTGTGTTCCTAGGCAAGGAGAAACTGGGCTGTGTGAAATCTACCTCCTGCACAGCATTGCCACTGCTCAGGCCACAATGCCTTTCCACAGGGACTTCAGCACAGTAGGAGCTCACAAGGGCGGGCAAATGTCAGCGGAAGCTTTACCTATTGTGCGCAAAAGGCACTGAGGGAAGGAGGCAAAACTCCTGAAGTGAACCTTTCTCTGAAGTAGGCTAGGGCTAGCCAGGTCAAACCATTCGGAAGCAGGTGTTGGGTGGCTTCACCCCATTCAAAGTGACCCATTTTACCCTGAGTGGGTACAGAAAGCTCCAATGGGTAAGAACAATCTTGTGAATGGGTGTCAGCTTAGGTAGTTGTGGAAACCCTGCTCATCTGACCTGGGGAAACAGTCTCAGCACATACTCAGTGAGTGCAAAGTTCTATAGCAAGAATGGCACAAAAATCAAGTCCCCAGTAGCCACAGCCCTCACCCAGAAGTGGACATGGCCTTAGCACATGAGAAGTCAAGCAAGTTTTCTGTTTCTGCAGTGCACATCTACATTTCTGCTTAGCTTACATCAATATGGATCCTAAATATCTGCCACGATAGAAACTGGTGCCCGTAGGGAGAGGCCTGGGAAGGAGTAACCTCTGAGGCCTTCTGTACACCTAGAAGTCAGGGCCTGGAGTCACCTTCCCGGGCCCTGGATCATGACCTTATTTGGACACAGCGTGGCTATGGATTTAAAGTGAGGTAACAGAGAAGTAGAATGAGTCAAACCCAGGGGTAATCTAGTTCACACTAGATTACCTAGTGTGAAGAAGAAAAAAGACAGTGACAGACACACGAGACGGTTGTGTGAGGACAGAGGTGGAGATTGCACTACACTTCGGCCTAGGAGTGCAGGGATATCTGCAGCTCCCACACTGGATGAGAGGGCCTAGAACTGCTCACAGCTTATACCTGGACTCTCAGTCTCTAAAGCTGAGAGAATGCATGAGCCTTTGAAGGCCCCACAGGAGGCAGTGTGGACATGGTGGGGTGGAGAATGCCACCAGCTCTGAGCAGTCAGGCACTTACTCTGCACGTACCAGGATGTGAACACCAGGCTCAGCAACATCTCTGGCCCCAACCCTGTGAGGCACTGTCCTCACTAGTTTTATGTCAAATTGACATAAGGTAGAGTCCTTTTGGAACAGAAGATTGTAATTGAGAAAATGCCCTCACTAAATTTGTGGACAAATCTGTCATACATTTTCTTGATTAATGAAGGATGTGGGAGAGTCCAGCTTACTGTAGGTGGTGCCATCTCTGGGCTGGTGGTCTTGGGTTCTATAAGAAAGAAAGCAGGCTGAGCAAGCCATGAGGAGCAAGCAGTAAGAAGCACTCTATGGTGTCTGCATTAGCTCCTGCCTCCAGGTTTCTTTTCTGTTTGAATTCCTGCCCTGACTTCCCTCAGTGATGAACAGTGGTGTGGAAGTATAAGCAAAATAAACTTTCTCCTCCCCAAGTGGCTCTTAGTCATGGTGTTTCACCACAGCAACAGTAACCCCAACTAGGATAGATATCTTCTGCACTTAGGTAAACTGACACGGTCATGATCGTGGTCAAGAAAAGAGGACACTTAGTTCCATAAGTAGACCATGTCCTGAGAGACATCTGGGGTAAGGAACAGTCTAGGAAAAGAAGGCAAAGAGGATGTATCTATCCAGGTAAACAGCCTAGGAAGAGAAGGCAACTCACATGGGAGTGTATGCAGGCAAGCTCTTTCCTATTCTGACTAACGAGAACATGCTAGAGACTTCTGTGTCGCTGAAAATATATGTCACTAAAACTATAACACGTCCCTGAAAATACAAACAACAGCTATGTGAGCTAGGCATTACTACCTTATTCTGCACCCAGGGATGAGGCTCAAAAATCCTGAGTGGTTTTCTCAAGGGCATGCAGCAGTAAGACAGAGGCATGGTGAGAATAGACTAGTGTGTCCATTTCCATAGCTGAATGTCTTCACTCCACTCAACTTCTAGAAAATGTCACACAATCCAAAAGAAGAGATAATCCAGGGTATAAGAAAGAAAAGAAAACAAAACACGGGCTCAGACTACAGGTATGTAGAGCTTCTCAATGGGTCAGGAAACTTGCGGACTCCACATGGAAAGAGGTGTTGTAGGGAAGACCCCACACATGGGAAAGCAAAGGAATTGGTAAGTCAAGGAACATGACAAGGTGAGAGTCAATAGGAGGCCAGAGAGGGCAGGATCTTCCCTGTTCCCATCCAGGGTCACTATGGGAGCAGAATCTTCCCCTGCTGTTACTCACACTGCAGCCTTGGCAGGCAAGGAGTTCCCAGAGCAAATCCAGGGTGCTACTCCTTCCCCCAGCTGCCTCTCATGAGGTACACACAGTGCACCTGCTCACATGCAGCCCCAGTCCTTTGTGTCTCTCACTTTATTTAATAAATGGAATCTCATCAACTTATCCTTCCCCTATTATCACTGCTGACATCAATCTGATAATATTGGCCTGGTATGGAATCTGGCTATTATCTGCCCTCCTGATATTTAATTTCAAGGAAACATTGGTGGGGGACCTTGGAGCAGGCTTTTTATTATAGCAGCAACAACCAGATTCCACATACACCAGACATTCATCTCCGTCAGGTCGTGTCCGACTGCTCAGAGGCAGCTTCTATTCCACCCTGCAGCCAGGTGCAGACGCTTTTGAGACAGGCAGGTTGCAAGGGGCTGGGTTAACTGGCTGCTATCGACCATGTGCCACTCAACCTGGGTAAGTGGGACCCAGGGATCCATCATTGATCAACATGCCACTCGGGATCACTGTCAGTCTGGTCTCCAGCTGCCCATCCCTCAGAGAACTATAGCCTGGTAAGAGGCCCAGGGCTAAGTGGGATGAAAAGCAGGGGAAGGAAGGGGAGTAAAAAGAAAACACAGGGGGTCTGCTTCCTGTCACTCAAAGGGAAGGACTGTGTGTGTACTTGGGGGAGAGAAACAGCAGGTTACTGTGGTCTTTGATGTCTGAGGGTGACTACACTGGGACAGATGCCCCACAACCGTCTCTGGATGTGGTCTGAGGCTTTCGGGCATAATCAGGAAGGGTCCTCAGTTGGGGGCTGGAGAGATGGATCAGTGGTAAAGAGAGCCTGTTGCTCTTCCAGAGGACCCAAGTTTGGTTCCCAGCACCCACAAGGCTGCTAATAACCACCTGTACCTCCAGTTCCAAGACATTTTATGCCCTCTTCTGCCCCCTCGAGAAAGGACCCTTCCTAACACTGCTCCCCTCTCAGCCCTTCCATCTGGAAAATTCCACCCTATCCTGGCTGCCTCATCACATCTCATCTGGTCTGCTCCTACAATCCAGCCATGCTGACACCCCCTAGAGAGGGGTCTCTCGAAAGCAAGGCCATACTGCTGCTTTGAAGGACTGTGGCCAACCACGTGAGCCTGTTTTTGGGGGTCTGCATTAGTACAAGTGATGAGCTCTAGAACCTAAGGCCTAACCAGCTATGCCCAGAACAAGGTTCTTGCTAGAGTCTGTGTCCCACTCAGCCTCCGGCCACAAAGCTGAGGTGCTTTAGTGAGAAAGTCCACTGTACAGGCCTAAAAACTTCAAGTGTTTGCTCACTGATGCCTAGTGTGACAGGTAAAGACAACGCCTCAGTCCTGCGTCCTGCCCCCAGGACAGGCACTGTGGAAACTTCCAGAGTGGAAGCTGTTCACCCACCCACGGGCCTGAGGCCCAGAGGCATACTTAGGGAGACATCCAGGCTTTTCAATAATGCAGTCTGGGATTAGCCTTCTCTTGTACGAAGACCCCAAGACAGTACCTCTCAGGGCACATGGAGGTATGCCAGTCAGCCTGTTGGCAGATCACCCAGGCTGTGTCCTCTACAAGGACCAGTGGGTTTGGCCAGCTTGTGCTGCAAGAACCTAGGGTTGCACATGGTACTGGGTTTTAAGGGTTCTGATACAGAACACCAGTAGTGGCCACCACTGCTGTGGAGCAGCTCACAGTAGCTGTCACACTGATTGGCTTTGACTGGTGCTGTATGCAGGCTATTCTAAGGAAGGAAGTCAAGTGCTAGGAATGATGTTGTGGGTAGGGGGCACTAGAAGCCCTGGCATAAGGGAACCTTGGTGTTTTGGGGTGGAGGTCTTGCTCTAAGGGCTGGCCAACATGCAGATGCTGCTGCTCTATGGTCCTTAGAAAGAACCATGGAAAGAGGGAAGCCATTGGTACTGACTGACTAGTGAGGTACCTCTAGGTCTAAGACAGCTGAGCTGATTTAAGTAGAAAGACCCTCTGTATGACAGAATGGGACCTGACAGGGCAGACACACAGCAGGCAGGCCCACTTCAACCTGAGTCAAGCCACTGGCCAGCAGGTCCCAGTATCTTGACAGTAAGAGAAATACTGTGAGGCCTAGTCCACTGCATAGAGAACGCCCATTCTTCAGTGCTCTGGCCTAGCATCCTGAAGCTGACATGAGCAGCAAGGAGAATCCTACTTTTAAGGGTCATAGTCTGATACCCTGACGCCTGACACCCAGCAACTCTGAGGGTCTCTTAGGAGCCAAACATTTGGCTTATAGACATGCAGACTGGCTGAGCTTCTCAGATAATTTTGAGGTGTCTGGCAGCTTCCCTGAGAGCTATCAGCTTCAGTGTTTGAGGATGAGGTCTCTGGGGTCAGCACCCCTGACCTATAATGAAATTACCCTTGACTTCCTGTCTTGCTTCTCTCCTAATGGTCCTGTGAACCTCTAAGTATCACATTAAACTTCATACCCAGAACCCATGAGATGGTCTGTAACAACACCAAATGAGGTGTGACCAGGCTGTCTATTTTGTTCCCCTGTCTCCCCGATTTATCATAGCACTGGCGTCATTCTTGACCCAGGGCACCTGTATGATATGCCCCCCCCACCTACTTGTGAATGGTGTATGTGGGGCACTGGCTCCATGTGACCAGCAGAGCACCCTGGTGAACAGACAAGTCCGCCTCAGCTCTAAGAAGTAGAGACCCCCACCCTCACCCCAGCAGCCAAAGCAGTTGAACCTGCACAGGCTCTGAAGTAGTGCAAGTCTACGTAGTGGAAGGAAGGCACCTGCTTTCATAGGACTTGATCCTAAGTTGTCCCAGGCCCGGTGACCATAGGAAGGAAGTGTCTCAGAAGCCCAAGTGGTAGAGTGGGACTGTGTTAGAGCTGAGGGATCCTGAATCTCACAGACACCTCTTCTTACCTCTCTATTCTGGCCACCCGAACTCAGGCCCCAGATTTCTCAAGACTTCCTGGCTTCCTGGTTCTGCCTTCCACCCACTACCAGGGTGGGAGATCACTGGAGTGCAAGGCAGCCCCCAGCTTAGAACTCCTCACTGGGTCCTGCTGCCTGTTAGAGCTGAGAACCTTAGTTTAGGAACTGCTGCTGCCTTCTGAGCACCAGTTTCCAGGGGCTCTGGCTGATTACTCTGCTTCCAGTCACCCAAGGCCTCTGGTCACCCAGCAGACAGGCAAACCTAATCCCCTCCATGCTCAAGTCTGCCTCGTCTACAGAGAACTTCTGAGATTAGGCTCTGTTAGAAAGAGTTCTATAGATACAATGGGGGCCTACTGTGAGCTTACATCTAGCCTTAGACCTATGCCAGCAGGAGCAGGCCATGGCGACCCACTGTGTGCAGAGTTATCATTGGCTGCACTTATTTCTCTCTTCTCCGAAACTCTTGGCATTGCTCATTTACTCCTAACGCCTGTCAGCACTGCATGTGACAGCTGCTAAACAAACTGGTGGAAGAGAAAGCACTATGGGTCATTCTCTTAACACGTCTCAAGCTCTCCTGGGTCTGTACCATAGCTCCCATGCTTCCCTCCCTAGAACATTTTCTCTGTCCCACACATGCTTTCACAGAGCTCCCAGCGAGTGGCTGGTTCCTACCATCTCACTATTGCCCACCCACGAGAGCCGGCATTGGCCTCCGACCTCTCTGGAACCTTCTCACTGAAACAAGCATTTTTGAGTCTCTCTTCTGCTCTGTGGCCCTCGCTGGGCTGCTGCTGCTGAGGCTCTCAGGCACTGCCTACCACTCATCAGAGTAGCACACATGTATGCTTCAGTCTCTCTGTTAAACAGGGATGCCTGAAAGGCAGAAACCATAACATATTACCTTTATTTCTGCAGTTCTGCACAGAATACCTAGCAGAAAGCCGATATTCCATATGTTAAATGGCATCAATAATTAAGAGTCAGAGGGGCTCTGCTTTGCATAGGTTCTAGTGGCCGAGACTTACATGGGCTCCACTTTTGTATGGGCTGGCTGGGCTCTGCCCACTTTCTTTAACAGTCAGTCAGATAGCGTCTGTCCTAAGCCTTGCTCTCCTACCTTCTCTGGAGTTCTGGCTGCTTAGCTCCCACCCTTTCTGAGCCCAGCTGCCTGTGCCCTAGGTGATTCATCTTTGCTTCTCCCCAAGATCTGAGGAACCTCCTAGGGCTAGAGTTCCTGCTGTGTCCTCCTTTGTGTGTGTGTGTGTGTGTGTGTGTGTGTGTGTGTGTGTGAACCTGCATACATGGGCAACCCTCCAGCAGCAGGTATCTCCCACTGTCTGCTGTGAAGTGTTCTGGAGCTCACTTGTAGGGCCTGGGCCTATTGCACACAGTAGCATCCAGGAGGTATCCCCCTCCATTAGGGTACTATCATATGATGAAATACCATAACCAAAAGCAGGTTGGGGAGGAAAGGTTTTATTTGGCTTACACTTTCACACTGTAGTACACCAATGAAGGAAGTCAGGACAGGAACCTGGAGGCAAGAGCTGATGTAGAGGCCATGGAGGACATGGTGCTGCTTATGGGCTGGCTCAGCCTGCCTTTTTTTTTTTTTAAATAGAATCCAGGACCATCAGTCCAGGAATGGCATCACTCAGCATGAGCTGGGCTCTCCCCCATCAATCACTAATTAAGGCATACAGGCTTACCTGGAGCCTGATCTCATGGAAGTATTTTCTCAATTGAGGTTTCCTCCTTTTAGAGAACTCTAGTTTCTGTCAAACTGACAGAAAAACTATCCAGCAGAAAGTATCTGCATGACAGAACTTCTCCTAAAGGCACAATCAGTGTGGCTGGCTGGACTGCCAGGGTCATGAACCTAGGTGCTAGGCATTGTCTGCCTCTGTTTGCGACCCAAATGCAAGAGTGGATTTGCAGTGCTCCATGCTTCTGAGAGAACACAGTCATTTCACAAGACACAAGACACTGGCCTTGTGACGCTTAGACACACCTCCCTGTGGGCGGGTTAAAGCCGTGTCTGTCCTGCAGGCACTCTCAACACAGCCAGACCTCTTCCCATCTCTGATCTCTGGCAGCCTCACTGTGCAGTACACCAAAACCAGCCTCTAGACCCCACCCCCAAGATCTGGGCTCCTAAGTGCTATAAACACTCTAGTCTTCCAGACCTGGACCCTGGGAATACTTTGAATTCTTTCCGTATCTCCTCCAGCCTGGTCATGCACACCCTGTCTTGATACTACCTGAGTTGCTGCCTGTGATCTGTCCCCATGCTACCTGCTAACATTCTTCCCAGAGCTCTGCTCACTCTCTGTCCCCTCTAGACTTGACCCCACCAGATCAGTGGTCATTCTGTACCCACACCTTCTGCAGCCATCCTCAGTCTGTCCAATGTCAATTCATTCTCTTACTTTGCTTTTGGTACTGAGTCTGAGAAGTGACTGTCAAACTCATATCCTTTAGACACTCTCCTATTATCTTTTGGGAGTTCAGTGCATTGCATTTAGGTCTGTGATCTATTCAGAGTTTATTTTTGCGAAACTCACTGCTTCAGGGATTGTGGAAATGTTTACAGGTGACATCTCACCTGTGGGTCCTGCCCCTCCTGTCACCCTAACCTGAACACATGTAGACACTGGAGCTACATGGAAACACCTGGATCAAGCTGTTTTCCAGGAGACATATGGACACTGGGCCTGCTCCATCATGTGGAAACATCAGGGTGACAGTTCACTTCCTCTATGTGATTCAAAAAGGGCCAAAGGGGATCCTCTCCAGAGCCTCACTTCCCCTGAACCTCAGGTGTCACTCAGGGCAAAAGGAGTTATAGCCATATCTTCTTAGTGCAGAAAGCATCCCCAATTGTCTTATCCTCTAGTGTCTGATCTTGACTTTGAACCAGAGCTGACCTCCCTCAATACAGTCACAAGGCTGGCCATAAACTATGGGGGTCCAGTAGGACCCCTGAAACACTAACCTCTGGTTACAGTGAGGCTCTGGCTGTTTCCTCAGACTGTCAGTCGGAGTCCTTGAAGGATTCTGGGAAGGTCCAGAAACAGAAGACAAGGCCTTTCATTCCATCTAACCCGTCAGCATGAGAAGTAGGGTGCTGATAGAAAGGGTACCATGAGGATGCTAGCAGTGTGCTGCTAAAAAGGGTGAGGGGAAATGAAGGCAATGGGCAAAAAGGTAGCCTAGGGGCTTGGGAGAGGGCTTCTGCTGAGTGCAAAAGTTCACTGACTGAGAAAGATCCTACGCTGAGGATAGTAAGGCAAGTCTTCTGCTTTCTGGAAGGCTGTGTAACCATGGAGAAGGGCTAAGAACTCTTAAGTGTTGGGAATATTAACAAAAACTGTAGACAGAGGTGGGAATTCTGAAGGATACAGTTGTGTGTGTATGTGTACACAGGTGAACATCAATATGTAGTACATTCATACCTGTGTCTCCTAGCCCAGTTACTGAGAATACCCAGAAAAATGAAAGCAGAACCAAGCCCACCTAGCCCCAGATGCTGGTGTCCAATACCATTATCCAATCAAAGGCACTAGACTCCTTAAATGACAGGCGCCAAGCCTGGAACAGAGAAAGATCAAGGCTGCCCTGGAGACCTCATGCCAGCAAGCTGAGATGTACTCTGAGAGGGAAGAGATGTGGGAAAGACAGAAGGGCAGTCTTAAAGCCATTCGAAATCCAGGCCATTCTGAACATCAGAGAAGTGAGAAATAAACATTACAACCCTAAGAACAAATGTGACTTTTGAGTCTCCCAAATAGAACCAGGTAAGTGACTACAGAACCAGAGGTGGGTGGAAGTGAGATTCTCCTCTAAAAGAATAGCAATCCAGAAACACAGGAGACATTTTGGACATAAATAATCACCCTTTAGCAGACATCATTATGGTGGCTGATTTGAGTGAGTATGTTAGTACACACAGGGTTAAGTGAAGGTCTGAAGGATGTCAGCACTTTCTGACAAAATACCAATTGATAACTGGGAACATGAGGTTTTTACCACAAGCAGAATGGGCCTAGGTCAACATGGCCAGTAGTAGATGGGCCAACACCCTGTTGGTGCATAGCATTGGCCTCCAAGGACTTATGGCTTAACTGTGGTTGTGAGGGGACACTGGGCAAACCTAGGCTAGGGTATCACCCTACAGATGAGAGTCCTGTACCTGCTTTAAAACTGTCAAGGTCTTTAGTATCAGGAAAGATAAAGGAAAAGGCCCAGGTTTGCAGACAGTGTCTTGGATCAGAAAGGAAGGAGAGGCTGCTAGGGTGGCAGGTGGAACCTGATCTATGAAGTGACAGTTGTATTCAGCTAGGGTTCCATAAAGAAAAGGCTGTGTGGTAACCACGGAGGACACCTTGAGCAGTCCATGAGGGGCACATGCAGCTAAAGAGTGCTGGGCTATCAGGACAGACCCAGAAGTGGCTTTCCTCTGCAGGGAAACAATGCAGAAGCAACCTTGCGACAAATAAAGCACTCAGGAACCCTGGATAAGGGACATAGGAGTCTTCTGTGTGGTCCTCAGTGCTATGGATTGGGAGTGCTTTAAAAAATAAGCAGCCAAACAATAAGGATGGCAATTTGGTAGGGTGGAGTGTATTAAAGAGGATGCACACTCCCCAAAAAAAGACCCTGCCAGATTTTCTATTTCTTTTTCTAGCTAGGAGTGAAGTGAGGTTGGAGAAATTTGACAAAATGATTTTAAATTCATCTTTAAAAACAATCTGTAAAAAGATAATCAAGGTACAAGGGCTTATTCTATACCAGAGATTATAATACACTTTAAGTGTGATTAAAACATGCAGGGCTGGTTCTGGGAAGGAGTCTAGAGGCAGTTTCATGTGTGAGAGTAGGACTTAGCATGTGGTCAGTGAGACTTAGATCAGAACCAACAGGACAAAGGACTCCTACTCAGAGAAAATACAAGCCGATCTGTGCTCACGTCTGGCTCCCAAGTGGACCCCAGCGGGCTATTTAGAGTAACAGTTTAAGGACATGAAATGAAAAATCACACAAGTACTATTCCCTGGGATTAAAGTCCTGGGGGAAGGAAAGCCTTTGCAATGTAACACAAATCACAATAAAAACATGAACAAAAATATATTTGGTTCCTATCTGCAAATCAACTCCAAAGGGCAACGATGAAACAAAGCAGTAACTACAGCAGTCACGACAAAAGGGACCAGTGGGTTAGTGGGGACACTAAGGTACAGCCTGTAAGAATGAACACAGGGAAATGCCAGCACAGGCTGCCAGTAAACGAGCCACAGAAAGACTAAATGCCCAGCAATGTAAGAAAAGGCTTGGATTTCATTTAGTAACAGAAGAAATGAGCTGCTGTAGAAGCTAGGATTCTTCCCTTGTGAAACTGGCAAAGGTGTTTCTATTATAATACCACACTTGAGAAGCCTTGGGAAAATGGACAACCTCTTCCAACATTGTGTGAAGTGGAAATCGGCACTTTTACTTACTGGAGGGCCAGTTGATAAAAGAGAAGTGTACTAATACATGTGTACATGGTTTTCTTGGTATATATTTTGACCTGGAAACTTTTTCTGGATGAACTTAAGTACAGAGAGTCAGACAAGTCCACTTATTGGAGTGATGGCTACCTTAGGAAGGGGCTGGGAACTACCTCAAGTTGGGATATGGGATAACCTTGATAGGATAGGCATCCACATGTGGATGAGGTTAGTCTACAGACAGATGTGTACTACACAGAACCCATAGCCCATTTGCATGGTTTGTGGCTAGACTCTGAACTGAGTGAAGGTCCCAATATATTAACAGGGTTTTGTTTAGAATACTTTCCTATATTTTATTATATGACAATATCACATATACGAATCCAATATTCATATACCATTTTTATAACTATTCAACCAAAGACAATACTGGTTTTTATCTTGAAAATATAAAAATGCAGCCTATCTATAGCTACACACATACAGAGATACATGTACTTTCTAGTATGTATTTTGTGTTATTTGCAATATGAAGATGCTACAATAAACAGCAGACCAGACTGAGGGTGGATACCAAAGACTACTTCAGATGGCAAGTGTTAAGCATGGGACCTGAGTGGATTTTAAAGGTTTGTGGTCACCAGCACTGTTTCACAGAAACATACTTCATCTTTAGCAACTACAGAAGAACACAGACCTCCATGTAACACCAGGCACAAGAGCCATGGCCCACGGCATGAGCTCAATAAACACTAGTTGAATGAGAAGGGACAAAGGTTGCCAGAGCCTCTGAAATTTGAAACTGAGGTCACTAATCATGTTGCTGGGAAAAGGTGTGAATTCTAGAGTATTTGTGAAGGGGTGGTCTTGTTTCTCAGCATCTCCACCTTGTTCCATCACTGCCCAGGTAATGTGGGAGACATGAGTCACAGCTGTCATAGTCAGTGACTGCATGGCAGGAAGCCAGCTCCAATCAGTCTTCTGCAAACTATGCCCCCCAGCCATAAGAGGGGTGTGTGTGCATGCACACAAGTGTGGCTACGCAGTAAGGCAGTTAAAGAGACTGAAGGAGGCAGGCTGAACAATAGGCTGGAATGTGCATGGACAAATGTAATTTCTACCTGGGTTAGAAGTCATCAGCTGTACAGGGACAGGATGGGAGAATGTGGCTTTAGGTAGACAACACACGGCTTCTAGAATTATCTCCTGAAAACACGCATCTGATCCTGTCACTTCAAAGCTCAGACACTTTTGATGGCTTCCCAAGACAAAACCAAACCCAAGACCCTGGCATTTGAAATTCCACTGTCAGTCTGGTGCCAGCCATGTTCCCTTGCCATGCCTCCTGTACGACAGCTGATGGAGACTGGCTGGCTTGGACAGAAACCTGCAGCTGCTACTCATCAGCTCTGTGACCTTGGCAAGTGCCTTCACTCTGGCGACTCCTCATCTTACTGTCTATAAAATAAGGCAATAAATGGGAGATAAAATACTCAATGTCATTTTCCCAGAGCATAGAAAGGGTCTGATAAATATGACTGTCCTCCTACCCCTTTGTCTACAGAAAGGCTGAAGGGAGAAGTGTGCAGGAGTCAGTGTTTGGAAGAACACACCTAAAGGAGGTTTTACAGCTCCTTTACAGCTTCGAAGAGACTTCACAGTAGGGATCAGACCCTGCTCAGTGCTGAGGCGGGATCTAAGAGCCTGAGGAGTCTGAGGATGGCCCTGCCTTGGTAGCTACTACTGGTGTATCCTTGTTAGTCTTGTCAATCTGACACACCTGGGAAGAGAAACCATCAGCTGAAGAATTGTATCAAAGGAATGGTCTGTGGGTATATCCATGACGGCATTTTCATGATTGATAATTGATATAGGAAGGTCCAGTCCACTATGGGCAGTGCCATCCCCAGACAGGTGGCATTGGACTGTAAAAAAAACAAAAAAGGTAGCTAAATGTGAGCCTGGGAGCTAGTAAGTAGTGTGCCTCTGTGGTCTTTGCTTCAGTTTCTGACTTGAGGTTCCCCCCTGCTTCCCTAGATGATGGTCTGCAACTTTGAGCTGAAACAAACCCCTTCCTCTATGAGTTGGTATTAATCAGTGTCTTCTCACAGCAATACAAAGCAGACTAGGACAGGGTCCCACTAATGTGGCTCCAGGAGGAAGTGCATAGGAACACTTTGATGAGTGAGCTGTTATTCTTCCTGTTATGATAGGTATTGATTTCAAATCCTTGGTGTTGTCTTTAAATGAGGTTGATGTTACACACACACACACACACATGCACACACACACGCGCGCACACACACACACATGTGCACACAACTTGGAAGAGTCTAAATCGGAGCACTGCATTCTACCACTGGCAGTAATGAATACACACAGACTCCACACAGTGTTCCAGATCCTGCTTGCTGCTTATGTGTTTGTATCCATGCGAACTCCCTGACCACTGACTTGTCCTCAGGTCCCTCTCTTATCCCTTGGGCACATTGAAGGACAGAGATAATGGGCTCTTGTGTGTGGTGCGTTAGTGCTTAGGCTGTTGCCTGCACTAGGTGGATAGGATGATGTGGCTAACAGGCCCATAGGCTAGTTTCCCCAATGGAAATGGATTCTGCTCTGGCCTCCCTCAAATCAGGGTAGTATAATGACCTGGTGAGAATTCAGGAAGATCATGAGCCTTATAGCATGAGAGAGTGGAAGACTTGGGTAGGGATAGTTCATGAGCCTGCTCTCACCAGCCTGAGAATGCAAAGCACAAAGCAACAGCAGGGTACTCTGTGACCAACTGAAACCGAGAGCTCCTCACACAATGATCTGTGCAGTGACTTCGAGCTACTGGGGCAGGTGTGGAAGGAAGGGTGAACCTGTAAACATGAGAGGGAGGTGGAACAGGAGCACATATAGGCAGGTAAATAACCAACACAGGCTACATCTGTCCAGAAGGGCCTGAGGTCAAAGAACAGAGGAAATCACCCAACCCTTCTAGATCCCAAAGCCTGGTAATGCCCACCATCAGAACTCTGCAGCAGCATCTTCCTCCAGCCTCCTCTAAAACCAGGCTTAGCTTCTAACGATTGCTCACCATCTTCTGTTTGAACCTCTGCCCACAGTTTACTGCCCAGGCTACTCTTTTCTGGTCTTCAATTCATCTTCTTGGATTCAGTGTGGAGACTGTGTTTAAAGTCAGTTTAGTTCCTGCTATACTCCAACCAAGAAAACCAGTGGCCATACAGTGAGGTAGAAGTCACAGTATTCTCAGGGAGTAACTTGGGTGTGGGTTCCCACTTGCCTACTTATGGTTTCCAACCTTGGCAACAATACTAAGTTTTAGTGTAGGTTTCCCTATGCTCAAAGCAGAAACAACAAAGAAAGGCTGTTTAGAAGAACAGTGAGTGCTGTTCTCCAAGTTGTCACCTGCAGGAGCTAATGCCATTCTCTCCACTGGGGACACAAGCATCTCCTGGGTGGGGCTGCAAGCATGGTGGTAGGCGTGATAAAGGAGGAAGCAAGCAGGTAGAAGGAAGGCTGCAGTGCTCCCCAGTGCAAATGGAAGACAAGATACATGTACATTTAAAGTTTTCTAATAGTTACTTGGCAAAAGTGAAACAGATGAAAATTTCAATAATGCATTTCACTTAATAAGATCTAACAAAGTGTTATTCCAAAATGTATGTACAGGAAAAAATTATAAGATATAGAATTTTGTTGAGTGATTGAAATCCATATGAACTTGGCACTTGGAGAGCATCTCATGCACATGGTAAGCCTGGCAGTATCTGCACAGTTCAGGAATGACACTTCTGAACTGAGTACTCTGCAAACATGACTATGTCAGTCACATTCTATCACTGTGACAAAATTCCTGAGACAAACAACTTGAAAAGATAAAATGTTTATTTTGGTTTGTTTCAGTCCATGGCTGACCAAGATACCATAGCAGGAGTTGGTGATAGAAAGGGCTTGCTTCATGGTGGCTGGAAAGCAGAGACAGGAGGAGGCTGGGATGTCCATATTAAGGCATACCCTTAGAAACCTGACTTCCTTCCTCTCTGCTCCACCTCCTAAAGGTTCTGCCTTCTCCCAGTAGCATCAGATGGAAAAAAGGCCTTCAAGACATGAGCCTGTGGAGGACATTCTCCATCCAAGCTCTAACAGCAGCTTCTCACTATCTTCCCACCCAACCATAAGAACAGCATTACTATCCCTTACACGGGTGAGAAAACAGGTTCAGAGGAAACATGTGCCTTGGCCCAGGATAGTAAAGGAGTGTGAATGTAGTCTGGAGCAGCTGCAGGGTATGGGGACGCTCTGTTTCCAGAGAGGGCAGTCTGGTCCAGAGTGTGAGAGCCAAACAACACCAGGTGTGTGTCTAAAGGCATGAACTGTTGAGTTGGGAAGGACTTTATGATCCACACTGCAGGGAACAAGTGTGTGTGTGTGTGTGTGTGTACTCCATGGGAGCAGTCAAGGTTTTTCCCTTTATGGCTTTTCCGGGTCATGAACTCGGCACTTCCTGCCACATCAGCCCTAAGTGGAAGCAGAAGCCTGGTCTCTGCACCTCAACCAACACTGCTTCTGCCTTTCAAAGCTCACAGTCATGCTGGTAATTCATTGAGAGCCATGTTAAGATCTGCTCTGCTGGGTAATCACTTCTGCATAATTTTTAATAATTCTTCTGCTACTTCTGAACATTTAAATGCAGTTTGTTCATTTTTATCATATGGAAAGTGTCATAGATTTTACATTTATGACTTGCTTCAAGCTTTGAATACCCTTTTTACCCTTTATGGTTCTGAACAGACTTTTGGGCCTTTGCCCAAAAGGCATTTAGGCCAAGCAGCATAAGGTTTTGAGCAGATGTAGCAAGAATCTGTAGGGTAACAAAATCCGAATGCAAAGCACCTTTCTTGTTATGGTGGTTCCTCACCCTACACTCTCGCCTCTGGAGAACTTCACTGTGTTTCACCCTGCAGGGCTGTCTTCACCTCTGGAACACCAGCCTGGGACCTCCAGAGTGATTGTGAAGCTTCATATTCAAATCCCTGCAGTGTCTAGCATTCAAGGATACCCAAACCATCAGCTGTAAGACTGTGTTGGGCCTGATGTCCACTTCCATGGAGGGCAAGAGACTCTCCAAGGGTGTGAACCCCAGAAGGAATACCTCAGACCTGTCCTGTCTCTGGATCCTGCCATGCTGTCTTCCTGTTCCTTAACAACTCCAGACTCAGGAGGAAACTATGTTGAAGATACTTGGCCGAGCATCCTGAACAGTCTGTGGGGGAGAGATGACTGTGCTCACTGGGGAAGGCTAAGGCTGCTGGGCAAAACACTGTTTCCAAAGTGACTCCCAGATGAATGGTTTCTTGAAAACTATTTTACCAAGAATCTATAGAACCACTTTTCTGGTCTTTATTCTAAAAATCCATGCTGCCAATCCATAGGTAATTTACTGAGCCAATGAAACAACGTAAAAGGAGGGGACAACAGGACATGTGTTCTCAGCTTCAACTTCCAGTGGAGCCTGACAACATGCTTTGTGACAGTGACACCGTGCCTGGAACACCGCCAACACGGTCTGTCAGAACTAATGACCCCAGAGGCACCCATCATTAGCCAATTCACTAATTAGGGTCTGTTTGCAGAGCTAATAGCAAGGGCAATCATTTAGTTTTTTTTAAACATTTATTTTATTTTTCTTATTTAAAAAGGAAAACAAACTATCTTTTATTATTTTGCATACCAATCCAAGTTCCCTCTCCCTCCCTTTCTCCCATTTCTTCCCCCATCCCTCCACTCACACCCGTCCATTTCTCAGAGAGTACTGTCCGTAGCCTAATATGAACCTAGATAATGGTCAGCTGGCATAGGCAGGCTATGAAGCAGTAGAGGGTTATGAAGACTACTGAGGGAGACTCTAGGGGCAGCAGGATGCAGCAAAGGCCCTAAAACAGCCCTACTCTCAAGTTACACATTATCAGAATCTCTGGGTCCCCATACAAGCTGACCTTTAGCAGCTACGAGATGAAAGCTACACACCTGGGCTATGGTCAAGATAGGTCCTGAATCCTGCCTCCACCCCATTCCTCCACTGGACAATCCGGAACAGGAGAGCCAAGCAAAACCTCAATTTCCTCATCATGACAACGGGGAAGGGGCAGCTCCCTGATGTAGATATGTTTAGTGCTTCATGAAACAAGGGTCAGTCTCATTCTTTCTTTCATTGGTGATCTGAACTAGATCCTCTTGTCAAGTGCAGTAGCACAAGGGGTTTTCAAGGGTTTGGATCCATTTCTCCTGGTAATCACCTTAGAGTAGAATACAGAACAGGGGCCTGCAGAGCTCTGGGCTAGGTATACACTGAAGAGGAGGGGAGGACCAGGCAAGCTCCTGAAATGATCTGGGATCAGGCAGACTGAGTTAGTAACTAGAGCAGAAGGGTGTGAGGTCAGAGTTTCCAAGCTCCTGACCCCTAGCTTGGTCAAAAGGGCCACACAGTGAGGGCACGAGAGTCCAATGGTCAGTCTACCTAACTAGGACTGTAACCCAAGCTGGTCTCCATATGACAGACTTCCTGGGACCAGAGACTGGCTCATAGGCTGAGGGTCAACATGATAGACCAAAGTTGGTTTCATCAGCAGATCTGTGTGTTGGGGCCAGGCAAAGTAAAATCTGGAATGGAGTTGAAGTCTCCCAGATGAGGTCCAATGAGAGCTACTTATACAAGGTGGCTCTACAGCAAGAGCCACCTGACCAGCCCCATCCCCAGCAGCTACTGAATTCTGAGTATGCATTTCCTTCTTCAAATTTGGTTTCCATTGTGTAATAGGCCTTGATTATGCCTAACCAGTGACCCAGCATGGATGCTTCTGGGTCTTGATTCCCTTTCCTTCTTGACAATATCTTTTGTGAGAACTGAGTAAGCCAATGGAAGCCACAGACAACCTGAAAGCATGGTATTATTCACCATAGGATCTGGGCCTCCTCAGGAAAAAAAAAAGATACTATTTGTGGCTGTAAAGTCACTAGGAAGAAACTACCCCACCCTTGGGGAGAACATGACATATAAAGTCCCAAAGAGAACTGATTATACTTGTCTTGAAAATGCTGCTACAGATGATATGATAGTGTACATAAGTGACCCCAAAAACTCCACCAGAGAACTCCTACAGCTGATAAATACCTTCAGTGATGTGGCAGGATACAAAATCACTCAAAAAAAAAAATCAGTAGCCCTCCTATACACAAAGGATAAAGAAGCGAAGAGGGAAATCGGAGAAACATCACCTTTCATGATAGCCACAAATAGCATAAAGTATCTTGGGGTAACAATAACCAAGGAAGAGAATAATCTATTTGACAAGAACTTTAAGTCTTTGAAGATAGAAATTGAAGATGATACCAGAAAATGGAAGGATCTCCCATGCTCTTGGATTGGTAGGATCAACATAGTAAAAATGGCAATTCTATCAAAGGCAGTCTATAGATTCAATGCAATCCCCATCAAAATCCCAACAAAATTCTTCACAGACCTTGAGAGAACAATAATCAACTTGATATGGAAAAACAAAAAACCCAGGATAGTCAAAACAATCCTATACAATAAAGGAACTTCCAGAGGCATTATCATCCCTGACATTAAACTTTATTACAGAGCTACAGTAACGAAAGCAGCTTGGCATTGACATAAAAACAAAGATGTTGACCAATGGAATCGAATTGAAGACCCAGATATTAATCCACAACATATGAACACCTGGTTTTTGACAAAGAAGCTAAAATTATACAATGGAAGAAAGAAAGCATCTTTAACAAATGGTGCTGGTGTAACTGGATGTCAACCTGTAGAAGAATGAAAATAGATCCATATCTATCACCATGCACAAAACTCAAGTCCAAATGGATTAAAGACCTCAATCTAAATCCAACCACACTGAACCTGATAGAAGAAACAGTGGTAAGTAGCCTGAAATACATGGGCACAGGAGACCACATCCTATGTATAACCCCAGTAGCACAGACAATAAGAGCAACAATGAATAAATGGGACCTTCTGACACTGAGAAGCTTCTGTAAAGTAAAGGATACACTCATTAAGACAAAAAGGCAACTTACTGAATGGGAGAAGATCTTCACCAACCCCAAATCAGACAAAGGTCTGATTTCCAAAATATATAAAGAACTCAAGGAACTAGACATTAAAATTCTAAATAACCCAATTAAAAAATAGAGTTACTAAGCTGAACGGAGAATTCTCAACAGAAGAATTTCAAATGGCCAAATGATACTTAAGGACATGTTCAACTTCCTTAGCTATCAGGGAAATGCAAATCAAAACAACTTTGAGATACCATCTTACACCTGTCAGAATGGCTAAAATCAAAAACACCAATGATAGCCTATGCTGGAGAGGATGTGGAGTAAGGGGAACACTCATCCATTGCTGGTGGGAATGCAAACTTGTACAACCACTTTGGAAATCAGTGTGGCGGTTTCTCAGGAAATTGGGAGTCAACCTATCTCAGGATCCAGCAATACCATTCTTGGGAATATACCAAAGAGATGCCAATCCTACTACAAAAGCATTTGTTCCACTATGTTCAAAGCAGCATTATTTGTAATAGCCAGAACCTGGAAACAACCTAGATGGCCCTCAATGGAAGAATGGATAAAGAAAGTGTGGCACATCTACACATTAGAGTACTACTCAGTGTGGTAAAAAAACAATGACATCTTGAATTTTGCATGCAAATGGATGGAAATTGAAAACACTATCCTGAGTGAGATAACCCAGACCCAAAAATATGAATATGGTATATACTCACTCATTAGTGGATTCTAGCCATAACCAAAGGACATTGAGCCTATAGTTTGCAATCCTATAGTAGCTAAGTAATAAGGTGAATCCAAAGAAAAACATACACAGATCCTCCTGGAAATTAGAAGCAGACATGGTCACCAGGCAAAAGTTGGGAGCATGGGGGTGGGGGTGGAATGGGAGGAAGGGAAGAGGAGGAGAGAAAGGGGAAAGGGGGAGGGTTGGGGAGAGCTTGGGGGAGTGAGATGGTTGAGATGGAGGAAGGACGGATATGGGAGCAGGGAAGAAGATATCTTAATTAAGGGAGCCATTTGGGGGTTGGCAAGAGGCTTGGCGCTAGAGGGGTTCCCAGGTGTCCATGGGAATGTCCCCAGCTAGGATGCTGGGCAGTGGAGGAGAGGGTGTCTAAACTGGCCTTGTCCCGTAGTCAGACTGATGACTATCTTGATTATCACCATAGAACCTTCGTCTGGCAAAGGATGGAGACAGAGCTAGAGACCCACATCAGAGCACTGGACTGAGCTCCCAAGGTCCAGTTGAAGAGTGGAAAGAAGGAGGGAGAAGATGAGCAAGGAAGTCAGGACCGCGAGGGGTTGGTCCACCCACTGAGACAGTGTGCCTGAGCTAATGGGAGCTCACCAAAGCCAGCTGGACTTGGATTGAACAAGCATGGGATCAAACTGGACCCTCTGAATGTGGCTGACAATTGGGGCAGACTGAGAAGCCAATGATAATGGCACTGGGATTTGTTTCTACTGCATGTACTGGCTTTTTGGGATCCTATTCTATTTGGATGCATACCTTCCTAAGCCTGGATGGAGTGGAGAGGGCCTTGGACTTCCCACAGGGTAGGGTACCCATGCCCTCTCTTAAGACTGGAGGGGTAGCCGGGTGGTGGTGGTGCACGCCTTTAATCCCAACACTCGGGAGGCAGAGGCAGGCAGATCTCTGTGAGTTCGAGACCAGCCTGGTCTACAAGAGCTAGTTCCAGGACAGGCTCCAAAGCTGCAGAGAAACCCTGTCTCGAA